>NC_046379.1:33607939-33817939 GCF_011125445.2 Fundulus heteroclitus | reverse complement strand
TATACTCTTTTAGGAATTGATGCCCTACTTTATACAAAAGTTTCACATCACATCCATTAAAATAGCAGATATACAAGCTCACAAAAATTAAAATAAAGGAATGGCTTTTGATACACAAGGATTCCACCCCAAAGCAAATACTTTCTGATCTACTAAGGATTATGCATTAAACACAGATCAATCAATTTTCATTACTCCAAAAAAGCAAAGAACAAAACATTCTTACTTTGGCAACTGTGGCTTTATTTATGAGAATTTGCTTTTACATACTGTAAACATGAACAACTTGCATTTGGGGGGTGGGCCTACCCCTAGTGCAGTCTTGCAGCAACTTAAACAATCAGTGGGATACAAAAAATGGCAAACAAAAATATGCTTTGTTATCCACAGTGCAAAAAAAGCATGTACTAATGTTATGCAATTATGCACTGTTTAAAGTTATTTAATGTTTAATAAATAACTCTCTGTCTCTTAAGTATGTCTGGTGATGATCAGCCCTTAAGCTGATATCAAGACAATGGTTGAAAGGGATGGATTTGAGCACTAGCGATCCTTTAACAGCAAACTCTGCACGCACATAGAATAAAGGAGTGACAACTTCTTTTCAAGTTCAATAATTTAACAACAGAAATAAAATGAACATCCAGAGAACATCACTATATAATGCTGTTTTTCTGAATTAACACTACATTTCGATTACCAAATCCTCTCTACTAGGCTAGTGAAACTTAACTAAACCACTAAGCAAAATGAAGATAAAAGGGAACTAAGCTAAGGAACTATTTACATGCAAAGACAACATAAAAGTGGTGATCATCATCAGAATAATTCAGTGAATCCTGGTCGACTGCAGATCTGATTTAAATAACATGGAATGGAGTTAAATTAGCTTAACTATATTAAAACAAGAGATAACCTTTGTTATAACCATAAAAATACACTTGACAATGAAATGGAACCGAATGCTATCTCTGTTAGCTCTTTCATTGTTTAAAAACGTGGACGCATCACAACATTTCCAAATGAACCATTTAACCTCTCCCTTTGGGTCTCTCTGTCCAACCTGTTGATGCCTCATGTGAGTTCAGTCTACTTTGGTCATCTAAGGAAGGCAGTGAGAAGGGAACCTTTGTTCCTTCAGCAGTGGGCTAGTGGCGTAGCAGCAGCAACATGTGTTTAGGATCGGCCTGTTCGGAGGCCTGGGCTCTGCAGTCACGAAAATGGATTGCTTTGTCGGCTTTCCAGCTCCGTCCTGGGTTTTCTTCCCTGTAAAGGCTGACAAAAGTAAACAAAGCTGTTTTGGCAATCTGTACTAAACCAGCTGTTTAGCCGCTGGTTTGCGCAGAATCTGTACTAAACCAGCTGTTTTGCCGCTGGTTTGTGCAGAAGTCAGAGTGCAACTTAGCTTCGTTCCAGCAGTTCCTCCGATGCCAGGAAGGTCCTTCATCGAAGCAGGCAGATGAGTTTTGCAGCACTTCCAGTGCAGCTGGGGCTTTTGGGCCTTAAGTCCCATGGCTGCTGGTCAAAGCATACCCTGGATCTGGTGTGGCTGGTCCAGCAACATTCCTTCAGATGTCCCAGGCAGAGGAGACCATGTGGCCTCATGGTTCAGCCAGCCTCTCCTTTCCCTTTTGTCTCAGGCAGGAAGAAGGCTTAAACTGGGTGGGAGCCCTCTCCTTGACGGCTCCAGTCAGAAGTAGAAGACTGAGCTTTGTCCTGTGGGAGGAAACTTTTATAGCAACAAGGAACCCCTGCTGAGAGGGGAGGTTCTTTGTCCCTGTGAGGGTCCCAACTGAGGTTGCTCCCAATCCAATCTGATTTTATTTTATCATCATGGCTCAATGGCACTACACACTAATTGCCAGAAATGCTGCTGTAAGTTATTTCTTGGTCCATATGTCCAGCCCAATTGTTATTTTGCATGCTGTGACAAGCCTCTCTTTGCACTTTTGTTTTTCCTCATCATAAATCTTGTCAATTATGTTGTTTATTTTTGGGTATGGTCAACCTCTTATCCAAGGTCTCCATCATGAGGATGAAATCTTCATTCTCAACTGTGCAAGCAGGTAGACCAGTCCGCCCAATCCAAAGAGCAATTGCGTGTTATTTGGCATGTTGTTCCTGTGATTCTGCCTTATATTTAGAAGCTGCGGCGAAGGGTGCTGGAATAGATGACTGTGCCCTGTCGTTCTTGGGACCAGGTTTATCTTCAAGATTCCTCGTCTCTGGTATCTGGATGATAAAAAAGCAAAGAGGGGATACAATTACTCTATCTCTTTACACAAAGTACACCTCCTGTAAAGGTCTACAGGTGAATACCAAACAATCAAATGTGTATGTGTGTGTGTGTGTGTATATATATATATATATATATATATATATATATATATATATATATATATATATATATATATGTGTGTATATCTTCACGCAAAGAAACGCCGGAGGAGAGGGAAACGTGCCGGTGCGCTCGTGCGTCTTCGCCAGCGTGAACGCACAGCTGATTTGCGCCTGGAGGTATGAGAAAAATTTTTAGGCTATGAAATTTATTACACGCCAAATGTCGAGTAATATTGCATATATATGATATGTTAACAGAACTTGTAACTTGCCTCCAAAAGAATATCAGCGTGGTGAGCCTTCAGGTGCCGCTTGAGATTGGTGATATTTTTTCCACCGCGTTTGTGGCCACATTTACCGCCGCCGTCTACCTTTACAAGGCCTAAAGTTCTGTGTCAGTGTCAACTCAGGAACTAACTTTTAATTTACTGACCAGGAAAACAGCCAATCTGAAGAAAGTTGGGTTACTTGCAGTCAGAAGGGCACTCTGCTTTGTTCTGGTCCTTGTGATTTCTAGCTGCTGTACAGAACTTCTGCTTGTATGAGTTTTTACTTCAGTCAGTGTTCAGCTGTCACCAGCGCTCATGTTTATCAGCGTGTATCTTATGCTTGACTTTTGAGTCAAGACGCAGCGCTACTGGTTGCTGTATCTCACTGTTAGTTTCCAGCCCAGACCAGCATAAACCTGCCCAACCTAAAAGTAAAAACAAGCCCAAACCTCAAACTCTCTAGTGTTAAAAGCACAGAACTATTAAACACATAAGAACATGCCATTAGCACACATAGGGGCTCCACACAAAACACAATGACACAACCAAATAACACACAGGATCACTTTAAAGGCATACTATGCAACATTTTTTCAGTTAATTAATGTGTTCCATACCGTTTTGGATGATTAAATGAGTCATTTCAGGTCGAACAAAGGTTTTCTCGGCCGCCTCGGTGGTCTGTGGGGGAAATACCGTACTTGCAATTGCAGAAGCCCTCGGCCTGCACCCACAGGCTCAGAAGTCTCGTGCAAGACCGCGAGAGTCGGTCTTGCTTTACGGCGAGAACTCCATGTGTTTTTGCCCTGCCATTCACTATATGCACGCGCGAAAGCAACAAAGAACCGCGTGTTAACCTCAAATAAACATGCAAGCATATCCAGTTTTATTATTATTATTATTATTATTATTTATTTATCTTTTTTTTTTATGTTGGCGAGACGTTACCGCGGCGGCCGCGGCGAGGCTGCCGCCGCGGCCGCCTCGCCAAGATAGCGCTGTGGGAAACCCTGATGTTCATACTTTCCCTGTGTTAGTCATTGTTTGTACTGCCGTTTTTTCGACTTTTCGTTGCGTTCGCCTGTCTGCTAAGCTCAAAACAACCGCGCCTGGCTTGACGGAGAACAGCTGAGCATCTTTATGACAATGCACTTTTACTTTCGCCCTCTGGGGGGAGCCTCGCTGGAAAATCAACCCCGGTTGCATAGTATACCTTTAACAATCATGATAAATCAACCTGAAAAAGAATTATCAATAGCTTCCCAACATGAGTAGTAAATCTACCTTAATATAAGCTTAATTTCTCTTACAGAGCTCAATCAAATATTTCTCTTTCACACAGCCATGAAATATTTTTAAGTTGATCAGTAGAACTCAACACCTCTTGGGGCGTTTACATTGACAGGGCAGTCAAAAGTAGCCGGTCAACGGCGGCAAATCGCCGTCTATAGCAGCTCTTTCTGCCGCCTACATTTCCCCGATTATATAATGGAGCGATATTTGTGCCTTCTGGTTGAGCGCGGAGCTGACCCTCGACTGGAAGCTGCTTTTTTTTTTTTTTTTTTTTTTTACCTCGGAGTGACCATCGTCCTTTTACTACTATTTTTGATGTGTCAATCATACAATTTAACCAATCAAATCAACGACTGAAGGCAACATGCTAGCCAATCACACGTGGAGAGGGGCGGGGCACCGAGTCATAGCCTTCAGTTACCGCCGCAGTTCGGCTGTGGTCACCGTTGGTGTCGGTAGAGCTGGATGGAAATTTGGTCTGATTACCAAACAATTACAAGAAGTGACAACGAAGCACAGAGTTGGAAGGAGTGCTATTAATTTCTGTTTGAAATGTCAGCACTGAAGTCTAAACTGGAGTAAACATTCACGCTAGGAGGGTGAGCTAGGACAGCTAGCAGGGATAGCTAGGAGCAGAACCAGGCAGTAAAACTGCCAAACTGAAGAGACTTGAGTTACTTGCAGGTAGAAGGGAACTCTTGCTTTGTTCTGCTCCTTGTTCTCATAGCTGCTGTAATTACAGAACCTGTTCTAGTCAGAATTGTTACTTCAGTCAGTGTTCAGCCTGACACCAGCGTTCATGTTTATTAGCGTGTAGCTTATGCTGGACTTTTGAGTTAAGACACAGCGCTACAGGTTACCCTATGTCACTGTTAGTTTCCAGCAGTGTTGTAGTACTCGAGTCCGAGACTGGAACTAGAGTCCGAGTCATTAGCTAAATTTAGAGACTCGTGACTTGACTTGGACTTGAGCACTGATGACTCGAACTTGGACTCTGACTCCCACATTTAGATCATTCTGACTCGGAAATTGAGAAAAAGACTTGACTTTTTTTTATATCATTAGGCTATAAATTTAATATGGCATTAGAATATTATTTGGTGTATGATTTTAATATCTAAATGGCGTACCGCGCGCGTGACGTCACCATCTAATGAGCAACGCCCCTTGCCGCTAAGGTTGGGCAAACAGTGTGAGAGCGCACGTAGCAACCAGCCATTACACATGCAACAGATACAACGATATGACCAACTTTTCAGCTGTTAAACTATCACAAGAGGATGTCCAGGCGCCCATTTTACTGGTAGAACTGTAGAACAACATACCAACGTTCAGCTCAAACGATGGATTGAGTGTCGAGGTCTTAGAAAGCCTGGAAAAACGGGCCGAGTTGATAGAAAGGTAAGTCAATGTTTTTCTCCTGCTCGGCGTTCATAGTGTCATCGGGCATTTTTTTTTTCTGTTTGTAGTCACCGTCCAGGAATCGGTATAAATTGTCCGGCCCGCCGAACAATTTAGTCCGGTCCGGTGGCCATGCATTATCATTATCCAACGGCTGTATCTCCTCGCTACATCGACCGGTCTGCACCAGATTTGTTGTGAGTCATGGGGGAGGGCTGCCGAACGCGTTTGTGTAAATCGCCCGGTGGACGGGCGAGGAAAATGCGTGACAGCAACAGTGGTGGGGGGCGGCCGGCGGTGCGCAAACCCCGCCGGCCGGCCGGAGCCGCGGTGGTGGCCAATAGGCCGGAGCGCGCTTGGCTGCAAGGGCTGATCGACGCCGCTTGCGGCTTTAACATTCTTCATATGCGGCCTATCAGCGTACCTCGAGTCGCTGTTGCACGTTCCATAACAACAATGTTTCAAAACCATGGTTAGGGGAGACGTCTTAGACTTGGAAAAAGCAGTCGTTTTACCGAGTAAAACCAAGGGTAACGTACAGCGAAAGAGTGGAGGAAAACTCATATTTGCCCTACATGTACCACGTGATATGACGTCACGTTCTAAAAATAGCTCGCTCGCGGAACGCCATTATTAGTGCAATGGAATGTTACTGCTTCATGTCATACATCACGTCACGGCATGTTCCTACAACGAACTTGGATCAATAGTGACTCGACTCGGACTTGACTCGGATGAGTAGTGGACTCGACTCGGACTCGACTCAGATTTTTTTTTAATGACTTGGACTTGACTCGGACTTGAACACTGGAGACTCGAACCTGGACTCGGACTCGAGGCATAGTGACTTGACTACAACACTGGTTTCCAGTAACCCAAACCAGCATAAAACCTGCCCAACTTAAAAGAAAAAACAAGCCCAAATCTCAAACTCTCTCATGTTAAAAAGCACAGAACTATTAAACACAAGAACATGCCATTAGCACACAACTGCGCTGAAGCAAAGAAAAAAAACTGCGCATATGGGCTCCAAACAAAATGTACAATCAGACAACCAAATAACACACAAGATCTCTTTAACAATCAGGAAGAATCACCCAGAAAAAATAAATTATAAATAGCTTCCCAACATGAGTTGTAAATCTTCCTTAATATAAACTTAATTTCTCTAAGAATAGCTCAATTAAACATTTCTCTTACACGCAGTCATGAAATATTATTAAGTTGATAAGTAGAACTCAACCCCTCTTGGGCGTTTACATTGACCAAACACTTGATTAACCATTATTCTTTTCTTGTTTTGTTATAATTAATATAGTTATAATCAATATTATTCATTATAACTATTATTCATTGATGATGTCAGATCGACAGATTCAATTTATTTAAAAAATAAATGACTATTTTGATATATTTTGTTAGTAATTCTTTCTAATAGCGCAACAAATGTTATAAAATGCTTCCTAATTTTTTTACAATCCGCCCACAAGCTATATATATATATATATATATATATATATATATATATATATACATACAGGGTGCGATTTGCTGGGGGGGATGGGGGGATTTCCCCCCCTCTGGTTGTGACGTCCCCCCCTCTGGTCATTCGTGTTTTATCCCTGGGGGGGATACATTCCTCCCCCTTCTGATCTGAATGAGTAATATCATCAGGGGTTAAAGTTCTCTGTCGCTGTGAGGGACTTTCGTCATTTGGAAAATGAGCGCAAAATGTTCAGTGTAGACTATTTATTCAAGATTTTAAACAGAAGCTGCGCTTAACCAATGAAATCTGGCAGAGCTAGGACATTAGCCAATCAGAAGGAGAGTAGGGCGGGTCTTTGCAAAGCGGAAATCTACCAGTCTGAGGTTTATCGGTGTTCAATCATTTTAACTTTTAAAAGAAAATCTCAAACTGACCACAGATGCATGAATGAAAGTAGCGGTAGTCAAAGGTTTTCTTTGGATTTATGTAAACCAGCAGGTCAGAAAGTTCAGTGCATAAAACAGCTGACAACAACTTCCCTCGGTAAGTGTGTCTGTTGCTGTTATGTTTTATTTAAAACTGAAAGAGTAACGCTGTAGCTCAGCTAATTTAGCATCACACGCTTTTTTTTAAGAAGAAGAAGGAGGGTCGGAATGTGAAACGATGTCCCGGTTTGACTGGGTCTGATTCGGAAAAAGTAAAAAAAAAATCATAAATATTCCACCTGCGCTTTTCTGTAACAAAGAAGGTCGTGGAGGGGCTGTTGACCATCTCCAGCAGTCTATGAGCGAGAGGTGGGGACACAGAGTATATAGGATTGATTTATATTGAATGTTACAGTAGAGTTAATGTACAGGTGTGAAGAAGATGATGTAATGATGCAAGCTGCTGTCTTTTGAATTGGCTGCAGTTTATGGAGGGTTTTGAAATTGTAAAGTGGAAAGGTGAGTGGACTGTGGACCAGTTTGGCAAAAGTGCGAAGGAAGAACTTGCTTGATGCTGCAAATATGAAAGTTAACCTGGTGATGTTATGGATGTGGAAAGTGAAGGAGATTATGCAGAGGGCTGTCCATGATGTTGCAAAGGCTCTGAAGCTGGAAGGTGGAGAGATACAGGAATTGTCAATGGAACTGTCAGATTTGGTTAAAGTGGACTTGTTACAATAAGCAAATGAGGTTACTAAGGTGGCATGACGTCCACGGCCCAGGAATATATGGGCTGACTAGAAAATGTTTTCAGTCAAATTGATTGTTTTTGCTTTAACCCCTGAATATGATGAATTTTTCAAAATTTATATTAATACCGGTACATGTCGTGTCCTTCACATTTGTAAATTAATTTTGTTGTTTGTTTTTAAAGAGTATCATTACATTTTCTGCTCAAAGCGGTTAAAGTAAATTAATATCCACTCCTGAGTCCCGACAGTAGATTGTGCAAGTTTAAAAACAAAAGTCTAACCTACTGGATCTAGCTAGCTACCTAAAAGAGCACCTGCTAGCTAACCATTATTAATAAAACTTTGATTCATTAATACAACTTTTGAAATTACCCCCCCCCCCCTCTGTTTTTTTTGCAAATCGCACACTGTATATATATATATATATATATATATATATATATATATATATATATATATATATATATATATATATATATACATACCGCTACCCCAGTCGCTGTAGCGATCGGTCACTAAATTCGGCTAATCCTAAAGTTAAAAAAAACGTCTTAAATCAACATTAATATTCCATATTAATGTGATAATAACACTTATAGCACTCGTATTAAAGTAAAAATCCTTGGTGTTATTTTCGACCAAGACATGTCATTTAAATCCCATATTAAACAGGTTTCCATGGTTTCCTTTTTTCACCTCCGGAATATTGCCAAAATTAGAAATATTTTGATACCCCATATGTTCCTAACAGAGCAGTTCACTCTGAGACTGCAGGTAAACTGGTGGTTCTTAGAGTCTCTAAAAGTAGTAGAAAGGTAGATCTTTCAATTATCAGGCTCCTCTCGTGTGGAACTAACTCCCAGTTTTCGTCTGTGAGGCAGACACGCTGTTCAATTTTAAGACGAGGCTTAAACTTTTCCTTTTTGACAAAGCTTATACTTAGAGTGGCTTAGGTTGCCCTGGGCAATCTCTGTAGTTATGCTGCTATAGGCAGCATAACTACAGAGTTTCGTAATAATATACATTTCGTAATAATATACGTACATGTACAATGTATGCAAACCCTCTGGCATGAGTCTGTGAAAAGTATTAATATGGGTAACCTGATCTATGACTATGGATCGGAGCGAATCGGAGTGGTCGAAGGCAAATGATCTACTCCGACAATCTCCACCAAGTCTCGAAGGCAGACGGAGATAGACAGGCTAGTGAAGGAGAGGAGGCTTGTAACTCTGAGAAGAGCAGATAATCTCTTGAAGAAGCGCAGAAGGAAATAACAAGCAAGATCGCGCTTCTACAAAGACCCCTTCAAATTTGTGAAGAGTCTCTTCACAAAGGAGAAGAGTGGAAGTCTCTCTGTGTCAAAGGCTGTCTTACAAGAACACCTGAAAAGAACTTGCACAGATGAACGACACTAGGAAAAGGTTACACTCCCACCTGACATGCCACCCCTTAACACACCAGCGCACGAGCTGGATATCAGTCCACCCAGGTGGAGTGAAGTAGAAAAAACTGTGCGCAGAGCAAGGGCTGCGTCAGCGTCAGGGGCCGACGACAACCGTTGACTACATGCACGCGCGAAAGCAACAACGAAAAAATGCGTGTTAACGTCAAATAAACATGCAAGCATATCGATTTTTTTTTTTTGGAATGTTGGCGAGGCGGTAGCGTGAGTTTGGCGAGGCGGCCACCTCGCCAAGATAGCGCTGCGGGAAACCCTGGTGGTAGCCGGACAGCGAATAAGACCTGGACTGAGGCTGCCCCCAGTCAGGGCTTACATGGAAGACCTCACCACACTTACTGTGACCAAGGCTTGCACAGTACGGCTACTGGGAAAACTCCAAGAGAACATCAAGCGGGCTCGCATGAAGATCAAGCTAAGCAAGTCCAGAAGCATCTCCATCGTCAAGGGGAGGCTGTCAGACCACTGCTTCCACATTGGTGATGAACCCATTCCAACGGTCACCAAGAAGCCTGTGAAGAGCCTGGGGCGATGGTATGATGCCTCCCTCAAAGACAAAGAGCAAGTAGAGCAGCTCAGGAAGGACATAGCCAGTGCCCTAGAGAATATCGACAGAAACTTGCTTCCTGGCAAGCTCAAGCTCTGGTGTATGCAGTATGGACTCCTGCCACGTCTCCTCTGGCCACTCTCAAAGGTGGAAAAACTGGAGAGGCTGGTCAACGCCTATGCCAGGAAGTGGCTTGGCCTTCCCAGGTGCCTCAGTAGCATTGGGCATTATGGCAGGGGAATGCTGGAACTTCCCATCACTAGCCTGGCAGAGGAGTACAAAAGTGCCAAGGTTAGACTGGAAATGACACTCCAAGATTCCAGGGACCCACTTGTGTCCCTAGCAGCACCCATCTTGGCCACTGGGAGGAAGTGGACAGAGCAGGCAAAGGCAGCACTCCGACACCGGGACATCGTGGGACATGTGGGACAGGAGTGGTCTTGGCCTTGGCACTCGCAGACCACCTTGGAGCAAGGCCAATCCAGCTCAGAAGCACAAGCTGGTGGTCCAAGAGGTACTGCAGGAAGAGGAAGCCGTGGCACAGACGAAGCAAGGGCAGTGGATGGCATGGGAAGGAGTTGAGGAAAGAAAGCTCTCCTGGAAAGATCTATGGTAGATGGAGGCATTCAGGGCAAGCTTTACCATCAGAGCTGCTTATGATGTTTTACCGTCAACTGCAAATCTAAGCCAATGGTATGGTGACGACCCCACATGCTCCTTGTGCCCAAGCCCAGCAACACTAAAGCACATCTTAGTGGGATGCAAGACCAGGCTTACCCAAGGTCGCTACACCTGGCGACACAACCAGGTGCTCAGAAGTCTTTCAGCAGTGCTGGAATGCCAGCGGAAAATGCTTGCAGACCTGGACAAAAAGCTGTGCTTTCCACCGGAAATTGCATCCACCAGCCTGCATCCAGACCTTGTTCTGGGGTCTTCCTCACTCAAGCTGGTGTACATCATTGAGCTCACGGTGCCCTGGGAGGGTGCCATAGAGGGAGCATTTGAGCGGAAGAAGCTGAGATACACCAATCTTGCAACAAAAGCCCAACAACAAGGATGGAACATGAAGGTACGCCCGGTGGAAGTAGGCTGCAGGGGATTCATAGCCAACTCAACATCTAGGCTACTCAGGGAGATGGGGGTGCGAGGGAAGGCCCACAGGCAGGCAACCAGGACCTCTCCAAGGCCGCTGAAAAGGGGAGCCAGTGGCTGTGGACCAAGAGGAATGACCTGGCCTGGGGCTCAAGTGTGTGATGGGAGTGAACCTGGGACACTGGGATTCACTGCTGAACCCCCTGGAGGTGTTGTGGGCCTATCAGCGAAACACCCAAGAAGGAGGGCGCCCACTTGAGAACCCAAGGGATGCCATCACCCTCTTGATGGCCACAGTGTCTCGTCGGTGCCTTAGGTATCTATTGGGATAACAACATATTGTGCTACTCAACAGATACGTACATGTACAAAGTATATAATCCCTGTGGCATGAGTCTGTGAAAAGGATTAATAAGACAAAAATCAAAAGGTTGCTGGTGTCTATGTCCCGATATAAAATAATTGCAGCCGTCCAGTGGTTTCATGGCTTTCATGCTCTCTCGTGTGTACTGGCCTGGCGTGTTTATAAGGTAGCTGTATATGTTCCCGTACGGAACACTTGGCCAGCATTTCACAGACTCGCACCATCCCTTCAGGCTTTTGCTGTGTGGATCTGGCAATCTGATACCATCAACCATCAACTTACTCTTAAAACGATCTTGTGATATGTTATCTAAATAAGTAAAATACGTCAAGAACTCGTCGTTTCCTTTGTTTGCATCCGCCATTGTGTTCCGGATCAAAACAATAACAATGAACTGGTCTATAACATTGAAAGGATTCCTTGATCCATTGTGTGCTTCTGTGCTTCTTTCTGTCTCTGCTCTGTTATCTGTGACCCCCAGTCGGTCGAGGCAGATGACACAGGCAGATTCACATTGACCCTGGTTCTGCTGGAGGTTTTCCTTCCTGGTTCCTTCCACTGTCACTTCATACAAGCTCAGTATTCATACTGACGGATTTTTCTGCAATCCCTCTTAGGGATTGCTGCAAAGCCATCGACAATGCAGATGACCGTCCACAGTAGCTCCATGCCCTTTCATGATGAGTGAATGCTGCTTGTCAAGACTTGATGCAATCTGCTGGCTTTTCTTAGATAGGAAACCTTTTGACCAGCCTTGTATGATTTGATTATATTTGACTTTGTAAAGTGCCTTGAGATGACATGTGTTGTCTGTTTAAGATTGAATTGAATCTTAAACAGTTGTCATTATGTGGTCACAGAAAAATGCTACCTTAATTTTGCTAGCAATTGTTACTCAATCCAACTCAGTCCGGAACCTATAACAAATTTGATATTTAATGTTTTGTGCATAAATGAGTCATACATGTAATAGCAGTCTTACAAATTTAAAGACATTTTTTTTTAAAACACAAAAGTCCTTAAACTTTATATGTTATAGACATTATAATGTTTTTTCTTTGTTATTGTGTCAAAGGGGTTTGTGGATAAAAAAGGATTGCTGGACAGGCAGAAGCAGCAAATGGCCAGGGGTCTTCCTAAACAGAAGCCCATCACTGGCGTCAAACAGGTGATTGTTGTTGCTTCAGGGAAAGGAGGCGTGGGCAAGTCTACAACAGCAGGTAAAACTCAAATTTGCTTCAGAAACATTGAAGACATTTAGATCAAGTGTGTGTTTTGAAATCAAAGTTATGCTGTTGGATGTTTGAAAGGGATTTTGTGAACGAACAAGTTTTTATTTTTTCTGGGTGGGGGTGTATAGCACACTATAACTCAGAGGCAACTGCTGTAGAAACCGATATTAAAAAGTGTGTTTTAGGTTCAACAAATTGAACAGTTCATTTAGCCCTAAGATTCATATTTTAAACTACGTTCCCACATTAATGAAAAGGTTTACACTTTAAGCAATGTTTTTCTTTTTGTTATTGTTAAAGGAGCAATAACAGAATTTTTTATTTATTTTTTTAGATAGAGCTAAAAAATTGTTTTGCGAAGAACTAAAGGTATCTTTTTAGATGGGCTATGGTATGACATCACACTCCAACTCTCCGTGTTGTTCCCCAGTCTGTGATTACATAGCTGGGCCGGCCGTGTGTGCATGTACAGTTAGTCCCAGACATTTTTGGACAGTGACACAAGATTTGTTATTTTAGCTTTTTATGAAAACATATTCTGGATACAATTATATAATCAATACGGGCTTAAAGTGCAGACTCTCAGCTGTAATTTGAGAGTATTCACACCCAACTTGAAGCAAGGGTTTAGGAATTACAGCTCTTTAATACGTAGCTGCTTCTTTTTCAAGGGACCAAAAGTAACTGGACAATTGACTCAGAAGACTGCAAAAAAATAACAAGGCTGCATGGACTCTTCCCTCATTAATCTGTCATCAACTAAGCAGTTAAAAGGTCTGGAGTTGACTCCAGGTGTGGCGTTTGCATTTGGAAGCTGTATCTGTGAACACACAATATGCAGCCAAAGAAGCTCTCAATGGAGATGAAACAGACCATACTGAGCCTGAAAAAAAATTCAATGATAGGAGTGGCCAAATCAACAGTTTGGCGAATTCTGAGAAAAAAAAGAGTGCACTGATGAGCTTGGGAACTCAAAAAAGCCTGAATGTCCATGAAAGACAACAGTGGTGGATGATCGCTTAATCCTTTCCATGGTGAAGAAAACCACCTTCACAACATCCACTCAGGTGAAGAACACTCTCTGTGAAGTAGGTGTATCAGTATGTAAGTCTACCATAAAGAAAATATTTCATGAGAGTAAATACAAAGGATTCACCACAAGGTGCAAGCCATTAATCAGCCTTGAAAGCAAAGGCCAGAATTGACTTGAGAAAAAACACCTGAAGAAGCTTGCCCAGTTCTGGAACAGCATTGTTCCATTGTCTGCATACTTCAGGCTGCCATTGCTTGCAAATAATTCTCAACAAAATATTGAAAAGTAACATTTTACTTTGGGTTATGTTTATTTGTCCAATTACTTTTGAGCTCTTGAAATGAGGAGCATTTGTCTAAAAATAGCTACAATTCCTACATGTTTAATCATATTTTTTTCATTTTTGTTCAACCCCTTGTATTAAACCTTAAAGTCTGCACTTCAATTACATTGTAATTGTTTCATTTCAAATCCAATGTGGTGGCATGCAGAGCCCCAATCATAAAGATTGTATCACTGTCCAAATATTTCTGGGCCTAACTGTACATGCATGTGAAGAGCTGCCACTCAGGGTGTAGCCCCTCCCTGCCAATGAAACGCCACCACCAGAGCAGTGTTGTATGGCCGCAAGATGGCGGAGAGCATGCCCAGCCAATGGAAAGGTTCTCTTGCTAACAGCATTATAAAGTTATGAGTTTCTTACCTCTTCACTAGACATGTTCCTCCGAAAGGTGATGCTGGCCATGGTTGAGAAGGGGAGGGGAAAAGGGGCGCTGGGTTGCAGGTGGTGTGGAGGTCGAGAGAGGTATATCTTGATACACATGTTTTGGTCTACAGACAGTGGTCAAGCCCCACGTAGTGGTGAAAAGTCATTTATTTGTCCTTTAATGTTTTACCTTTTAAATTAAAATGAAAGGTAGGGTTTTATTCAAAGAACTTTCTTTTCCTGCTCTCAAGAACCGAGCTATCATCACCCAGACTCAGATGCTTTGTGAAAGAAATCAAAGCTGGATGCGGTGCTTGAATCCCGGCTGTGGTTTGAACTTTCTATTATGGTGTAATAGAAAGACCTCGGGGAAGTTTCTAGCTCAATTTACGGTAGCAAGTCCAACAAATTTGGCTGCTTGGGACTTGCCATGAAGACAGACCAGCAGAGACTGACACAAATTTCACAGTCAGCCTGACACAAAAACAATCTCCTTATTATTGAACCGGCGCCCTGATGGCTGTCCTTGGAGGCTGGCTTATCTCAAATTCTCCTGGATGTTATGCTAACAAGACACTCTACCCCCACACGGACCCGCTCATGACACCTGTGAACTCGAACAGTGCCCTTTTTTAATTGCTGATAATATACCATCTAAGACTTTGGCTGGACGGGCATGCAGCTGGAGAGTCATGGGCCCATACTGACACGCACAAACACACACACGAACATGATTATAAATACACTCCCCTGTGCGTCACTGCATTTGTTGTGCCAGTTTGTTTTTTCGTCCTGGGACAGAAACCTAGCGTATGCACTGTTCATTTGGGGTACTGGACTTGGATGGCCCACACCAGTAAACCTACCCACCTGAAATGTGTCTGCTTGTGATTTTGTCTATATGTTTGCTTTTTTTGTGCTGAGGGTTTTTTCTTTCACTTTTTTCCACTCAACCATCCTAATGTATTCCTTTCTCCGCTGTGCAAGAAGGTGACGCCTGGTAAGGGTGACACTTGGTAAAGCTGCCGCCGCAGTCTACACGTCTGTCTTTCTCTTGATGGGCTGTACTGATACGAAATGTCTCTCACGGCGACAAATAAAGAAATTACTTTTCTTTTACTATAATAAAAGAATTATAGTAAAAATTCCATCCATCAATCCATTTTCTAAGCCGCTTAATCCCTCATGGGGTCACGGGGGTTGCTGGTGCCTATCTCCAGCTTTCACTGGGCAAGAGGCAGGGTACACCCTGGACAGGTTGCCAGTCTGTCATAGTAAAAATTATTTTAAAGCAAACAAGCAAACCCATTTAAGGTATGTTTGTGTCCTTGCAGTGAACTTGGCTCTAGGATTGATGGCCATTGATCGGGTAAGATATTGCTCAACTCTTTTCTTTTTAATCATTTAAAAATTAACCATGTTACAGACCAAGATGTAACACCATTATTAATATGTTTTTTTACTTTTCTAGAATAACATATTAAGATGGGCTGTTTTTTATTAAATCTATTCTTGGCTCCAAATCACACTACATCATCAGTGCCTAAGGTCACCTGAAATGTGTTTTCTGTTTGAAGCTAATTGATTCTTATTCGCTTGTAGTCAAAGTCAGTTGGTCTGTTGGATAGTGACGTCTATGGCCCATCCATTCCCAAACTGATGAACCTAAAAGGAAATCCCGAGCTCAGTGAGGGTGTGTTGTTTAGTTAAGCTCTATGATTTTATTGATTGTTAATTGATATACACTGACTTCAGCTTTTTTTTTACCTTCTTTTAGATAATCGGATGATTCCTCTTATAAACTATGGCGTGCCATGGTGAGTTGATTCATATAAATGCTTTATCAATTCTGACGACCCAAACGCTTTACACTACAGTCATTCATTCACACACTCATTCACACCCTGACAGCGGTGAGCTATGTTTGTAGTCACAGCTTTTCTGGGGCAGACTGACAGAGGCAAATATAAATTGACTGGGTGTTTTTACACCAGTTTCTGGGTTTCATAGCTTGAGTTTTCCGTTCTATCAGCATGTCAATGGGCTTCCTGGTGGAGGATGCATCTCCGATAGTGTGGAGGGGACTGATGGTAATGTCTGCTATAGAGCGGTTGGTCAGACAGGTAAACGTTATACACTTCAAACCTAAGGTTAGACAGAAGTGTTTCATTTAATTTTAATATTTTTTTATTTATTAAAATTGAATGCAAATATTGTCAATTTCTCTTTGTAGGTAGACTGGGGCTCTTTGGACTACCTAGTGGTGGACATGCCTCCTGGGACAGGGGATGTCCAGCTATCAATCACTCAGAACATTCCAATAGCAGGTGAGTCTATCTGGTACACATCCCTCTAAAATTGCTTTATGTATTTACAGTTTTAAGTTGGCAGTGTTTTTATGTGTATTGTGCAGGTGCAGTCATTGTTTCAACACCTCAAGATGTTGCTCTGCTGGATGCTCGCAGAGGAGCCGAGATGTTTAAAAAAGTTAACGTGCCGGTAATCTGTTAGTCCTGTCTAACCACTGTATCATGGAAGATGTTGGGGAAAAAAAGGTTTCTTTTTACCCACAGGTTCTGGGTCTGGTTCAGAACATGAGCGTTTTCCAGTGTCCCAACTGTCACCATCAGACCCACATCTTTGGCTCTAATGGGGCACGGCAACTCGCAGAGACGATTGGAGTCAGGTTTTTGGGTAAAAGAGCCAAGAGCAGTATCATTTAAAATATTCTTGCCAGGTCATAATAGTGTTGCTAATTATTTATTTATTTATTTTTATTTATTTTGTTTCCCTCTGTAACTTTTTTTTTTTAGATGTCATATAAAACTTGTGGATTTTTACATTCAATGTTAAAATGTGGGATTTGTATTCTAAAGTAATCCTCCGGTTTTCTCAAGGTCTTATAGATGGTGGTGGGGGGGGGGGGGGGGGTGCCTTGTTAGATAATATCTTGAAAGCATTCTGGTTAATCATATTTTGCTGTCATGTCGGTCCTTTTCTGCCTTTCAGGTGACATCCCTCTTCACCTAAACATCAGAGAGATGTCAGACAAAGGACAACCGATAGTCGTTTCTTCTCCTGACAGCTCAGAGGTTTCTGTGTCAATCTACATTATTCTGTTTAGTTCTGTTCTTTTACTTGATTGTTACAATTGCTTTGTGTAGAGCCTCACTGTGAAGTTGCTAGTGTATAAAGTGATTGCACTGCTGTGCTGCTCTCGGTAGAGACAAAAAACTAGTCAACAGTCCAGTGTTGCCAACTTAGCAACTCTGACACTATATCTGCAGACTTTTCAGACCCCTCTAGCTTTTTTTCAAAAAAGCGACTAAAAGCAAATCTAGTAACTTTTCTCTGTGTTTCTGTCGATTTAGCAGCTTCAAGTGAAAGTAGCAATCTGTCTGCCGTTGTCTCACAACAATTGCTAGAGCTGTGTGAGGGTCTTCCTATTCTCTCACTGTTGTCTTTTCACATTGCAAATGTATAACACAAAGCTACAACGTATACAAATTCATACAATATTTCGTTATCGTATGCTGAAACAGTAGCGTAGTAGAAGACATGCCTTGCCCACGACTACGGAAAAAGGAAGAAAATAGTATTAGTATCAAAGACATTGGACAGTAATTCATATTATATCAGGATTAAATTCCTAATAAAAATTAGGCCCAGTTCCACTGGCTAGTACTGGCCGCGCACCACACGGCTCCGCTCAATTTCAAATGTTTCGGAAGCAGACTCGGGAGCTGACTCAAGAAGAGTTTTGAGTTAACACACCCCTTTTCAGTGACTGGCCGCGGGGCGAGGAGAAATGAGAACGTTTTCTCTGAAGAAGTCCAGTAAAACTGAAGAGTGGTACATTAATATCAAGTATCACTATGAACAGAGTGGGTCAGATTGAAATATAATTTTATTATTTTCAAACCATGAACCACACCTGAAGGGTAAACAAAAGAAAAGGGGCACTTGAGCTTTCTATACCCAGACGCGCTTGTATGAGATCCGTGGATTTATCGAGACTTCCTTTCATTTCACACTGAAAGCTGTATGGTTAAGTCTCTGAAATGTCCATCCATCTACCTCTTACGTTACAAGGCAGCAGCTATCTGCTTTTCCCTGCTGCCTATGCGTCTTTCTGTATGAAGACTCAGTGCAACATAGAGGAGCAGCGGGGTGCTGTCGCAGAGGTGCCCCGCTGAAAGAAGCTCGAGCTCGGTCAAGCTTCACCCTTCTTCCCTTGACAGACCAACTCACAGCTTGGTAGTATCAAACCAATGAAAAGAACATGTATAACATTAACGTGTTCCCCTCACTCCTCCCATAGGCAAAAGATCTAATATAACTGTATTAAAGATCTAATATAAAGATCTAATATAACTGTATATCTAGATCAATTGATCTAGATATACGAGCTTGGGGCCAGAAGATTTGTGCCCCACAACTGTCTACTGAGAGTGTGTTGGACATGCGCACTGCGATTTCAGAGGTTCAGTATTTAGACACCAATATCAAGGTGCCTCAAGAGGATTTAGCTTACTGAGCTTGTCGGTTTTCTGGCAGACTTAGATGTATATACACAAATGTTTATATTAGGGCTGAACGATCTTGGAAAATAATCTAATTGCGATTTTTTTTTTTTTATCTTAAAGGTATACCATGCAACCGGGGTTGATTTTCCAGCGAGGCTCCCCCCAGAGGGCGAAAGTAAAAGTGCACTGACATAAAGATGCTCAGTTGTTCTGGTTTCTCCGTCAAGCCAGGCGTGGTTGTTTTGAGCTTAGCAGACAGGCGAACGCAACGAAAAGTCGGAAAAACGGCAGTACAAACAATGACTAACACAGTTAAAGTATGAACATCAGGGTTTCCCGCAACGCTATCTTGGCGAGGCGGCCGCCTCGCCAAACTCACGCTACCGCTTCGCCAACATCCAAAAAAAAAATGAAAAAGAAAGAAAAAATAATAATAACTAGAAAAGGCTGTTCCTGCGAAACAGCAGTGAGAATGCTAATCTGCAGAATGATTGAGCAGAAGATGCAGAAAACATTGAAATCAGATTTGAAGAATTTGAAAAAATTTAAAAATTTGAAGGGATTTGAAGAATTTGAAAAAGTTTGAAGAATTGAAAGAAATGGAATTTGAAGAGTTTGAAAAATTTGAAGAAATTTGAAGAATTTGAAAAATTTGAAGGAATTTGAAAAATTTGAAGAATTTGACAAATTTGAAGAATTTAAAAATTTTGAAGAATTTTGAAGAAATTTGGAGAATTTGAACAAATTTAAAGGAATTTGAAAAATTTGAAAAATTTTAAAAAAAATTAAGAATTTGAAGATTAAGAACAACTAAAAAAATTCTGAAGAAATTTAGCAAGGCGCCCACCTCGTGGTACCGTCAAAAATACTAACGGGGAGTAACACTGCGAATTTCAGCTTCCTACGTTCTTCACAGCACCCACAGTGCCCTTCGAAAGGTGCCATGTTAAGTCAATGGACCTCCTAGAAGCCTCTGGCTAAAAGGGCTGTCATGGAGACTCCCTCACAGCTGTAGCCCTCTATTTGTCTGTAAAGGCAGAACAACCCCGGCTAAGCAGAAGTTGGTAGGACCTTTCTAAAGCTACTTCTGGTTAGCAACATGCTAACCGTTAGCCGCTAGCATGGTTGTGTTCAGGATCACCGGGTGATTGTACTCTGTCAGTTTGGTCCAAATCCTGTACTGGGAAGTGCCTCAAATAGGGGTGCCAATACTTAATGTCACCAAACGTGACCAAAGTTCATGGGTCAGATTGGCCTCCTTTAGCAACTCAGCCTCACCACATCTGGGCCAAGAACTCAACATTTGAACAAAATGGTGTGTAGCGCCATTTCCCACATGTGGGGGGTGCGGTATTGGCCAATTGGGTCGTGTCTGGGCATCATGCCAGGTCCTGTTGGAAGCAAAGGCCCAATAGGAAAGCATGTGACATCCAAAATGGGACAGAAAACTGACACATGGCTGAAAGTCACTTGAAAATTTTAAAATGTTAAGAGGAAGTGACTGTGCGAATTTCAGGCTCCTACATTAATCACAGCAACTGCAGTGGATGTTGAAAGTTGCTATTCTATCCGAATGGAGCGTGTCCCTCTGGCCCTCAGAGTTCCGTCGTCATGGAAACTCACTGACACAGCTGCAGCGGCCAGTCTCCCGAAGTGCAGAGACTTTGTCAGACTCTGCCTCATTGAAATAGAATGGAATACTTTGCCTCAAACAACGCTCCATATCTCCTGTTCCGTAAATGGTAGAGACATAATTTTTTCAGCGTTTAGTTCCTAACGGATAGGAGAACAAGAAAAACTATCGGTTTTTGCTAGAAATATTTTAATTTAGGTGTAAAAAATTATGATATAAAGAGGAGTTTTATGAAATTTGAGAAATCCTCTACAAACGGTCCCGAACAAATCGCTGTAGCTGAAAAAGTATAAGAGATATCAAAATAATTATTTCACTCTGAGTATCAGCAGGCTTTTGAGGACTATGGAGTTCATTTTTAGGTTTGTACAAAAATCGGTGTAGGTACAGCGATGATGTAAAAAGTGGATGATGTGGAAGAATGAAGCTCCAAAGCGTTTTAAGGATTTTGCACATTCGCTACTCCCGAACAAATTGTTCCTGCGGCAAAACCGTAACATTTATCGACAAAATTTCTCTTTTGTGAGCGCCAGAAGGGTCGGGACATGAATGTGTGAAAGTCTCATGCCTCTACATGAAACGGTTTAGGAGTAGCGACGATGCGAAAACATGTGATGTTTTGGATTTCCAGGTGTCATTTTTGAAAACCGCTCCATAGGAAATGAATGGGGAAGGTGATTTGCGAAAAATCTATAAATCCCACACCAATGATGGTTACATTTTCCGAATCGAGACAAAAATTCCTACGTTTTGATGTATAATTTATGCGGATAGGGTGAAATTTGAGCGAGTGAGAAGAAGTTGTTTGGAGAAGAAGAATTTGTTGAATTTCTAGAGTGCGCACTCTAAACGAGGCTCCTTGACGACCATAGCAACGCATGTTATTTGCTGAATTTCTTGAAAAACCAAAATTATTTTAAAGACGTACTATACGAAAATGGTGAAAGATATGAAAAAGCTGAAACATACCATAATAGCCAAAAGATATCACTACGTTTTAAAAGTTGAATGGCGTTTATAGCTGAAAGTAGGCTGAAGCAGTAAGATGACAAAAAGCTGAAATATTTGAAGAATTTGAAGGATTTTCCATTCATTTTCAATGAGAGCAAAAAACGCACAAAAAGTTAAATATTTTAAATATTATAAAAGTTATAATTACAAAAAGACATAGCAGTAATGTCGTGAACGAGCTGAACGTTTTGATACGAAAATTGTTTAAATTGGTTGAAGTATGCAGGAGTAGTTAGATGCCGAAAAACGTACGGAATAATAATCAAGACCTGAAGGAACTTAATAAGTGAGAATGCTGTATAGCATTCTCACTGATAATAATAATAAAGCACTCGATATGCTTGCATGTTTATTTCACGTTAACACACGGTTCTTTGTTGTTGCTTTCGCACGTGCATACAGCGAATGGCAGGGCAAAAACACATGGAGTTCTCGCTGTAAAGCAAGACCGACTCTCGCAGTCTTGCACGAGACTTCTGAGCCTGTGGGTGCGGGCCGAGGGCTCTCGCATTTGCAAGTGCTGTATTTCCCCCACAGACCACCAGGGCAGCCGCGAAAACCTTTGTTCGACCTGAAATGACTCATTTAATCATCCAAAAATGTATGGAACACATTATTAACTGAAAAATGTTGCATAGTATGCCTTTATTATTGAGATTACATGCGATTATTTTTTTCCTGTTTAATTTCATATATCTTTTTAAACATATACAATCAAATCTGTTTCATAATAATCAGATTTATTTAAAGCACAGATTACAACAATAAAGCAAACAAATATGTGGCTTTACCTTATTAACATCTTTTTATGTTTCATGAAAGATGATACATAAACATATGGACTGCACTCCTTAAACACTGCCAGATTTTAACAGGACAGTCTATAAATAAATAAATAAAAGATACGAAAATAATATTGACTGATCTCCAGTCATAAGTATCATACATACTAAAGTACAGGAAATATATAGCGAACAAATGTCTTCTTTCTACCAGTTAAAATTTTTATAGGTAAATCAAGCTCTCAAATGAGCACAAAATAAATGAGTGTATGAACTTTTTAAATACTAAGAAAAACTTTTTGAGCAATTATGTAAATTGTATATTCACTCAGTAACAGCAGCACACGACATTGTAAAGTGTAAAAAAAAGTATGGCGCTGTCAGCCACAAAGATTTGTCTCTGTATTTTTTAGAAGCTCAGATTTTTTTTCAGGAAAATCAGCATGTCAACTTTTGTTTGTTTCAAAGAGGAGTGAGTTCAAGTCACTATATTTCCTCCAGCACTGAAAAGACGCTCTGAAGGAGCAGTTGTGGCAGGGACACAAATATGCCTGCGAGCCATATTGCACAGTTGTGGAAAATCCTGTGCACCTTCCACCAGGGCAAGGGGTCTTCCTCTCCATCAACGACAGGAGACATGAGGTAGCTATTTAACTCTGCCTCAACAACATCTTTGGGTTGTATGGGAGAAACAGAAGAGGCCACAGCAGTCGTAAGGAAACTCCCAAGAGACTTCTTCCCCTTTTCAACAGAGGGCTGTGCATTTTTAGGCATCTGAGTGGTTTCAGTACGACATCTCTTCTCCTACCAGATAAAAAAATACAGCAATTAGTATTGAAGTTAAACTATAAATAGAAATATATAGTGTGTTTATGAAATCATAGATGCAATTATTACCAACCTGGTTATATGCACGCCTTGCTGGTTGCATAATTTCAGTCTTGAGTCGGGTCTTAATGGTAGTAACATTATCTGCAGCGATGTACTGGGTTTTGAACCTTGGGTCTAGAAAGGATGCAACATCCAAAAGCTCCTGGATGCAGAGGTCATTGTACAGGGGTTGGACAAGGAAACTGAAACACCTGGTTTTAGACCACAATAATTTATTAGTATGGTGTAGGGCCTCCTTTTGCGGCCAATACAGCATCAATTCGTCTTGGGAATGAGATATACAAGTCCTGCACAGTGGTCAGAGGGATTTTAAGGCATTCTTCTTAAAGGATAGTGGCCAGGTCATGACGTGATGCTGGTCAGGATGTTTCCTGACTCGCTCCTCCAAAACACCCCAAAGTGGCTTAATGATATTTAGATCTGGTGACTGTGCAGGCCATGGGAGATGTTCAACTTCACTTTCATGTTCATCAAACCAATCTTTCACCAGTCTTGCTGTGTGTATTGGTGCATTGTCATCCTGATACACGGAACCTCCTTCAGCATACAATGTTTGAACCACTGGATGCACATGGTCCTCCAGAATGGTTCGGTAGTCCTTGGAAGTCCTTGGAAGCCCATCTAGCACACGTATGGGGCCAAGGGAATGCCATAATATGGCAGCCCAAACCATCACTGATCCACCCCCGTGCTTCACTCTGCGCATGCAACAGTCTGGGTGGTACACTTCTTTGGGGCTTCTCCACACCGTAACTCTCCCGGATGTGGGGAAAACAGTAAAGGTGGAATCATCAGAGAACAATACATGTTTCAAATTGTCCACAGCCCAAGATTTGCGCTCCTTGCACCATTGAAACCGACGTTTGGTATTGGCAAGAGTGACCAAAGGTTTGGCTATAGCAGCCCGGCCGTGTATATTGACCCTGTGGAGCTCCCGATGGACAGTTTTGGTGGAAACAGGAGAGTTGAGGTGCACATTTAATTCTGCTGTGATTTGGGGAGCCGTGGTTTTATGTTTTTTGGATACAATCCGGGTTAGCACCCGAACATCCCTTTCAGACAGCTTCCTCTTGCGTCCACAGTTAATCCTGTTGGATGTGGTTCGTCCTTCTTGGTGGTATGCTGACATTACTCTGGATACCGTGGCTCTTGATACATCACAAAGACTTGCTGTCTTGGTCACAGATGCGCCAGCAAGACGTGCACCAACAATTTGTCCTCTTTTGAACTCTGGTATGTGACCCATAATGTTGTGTGCATTGCAATATTTTGAGCAAAACTGTGCTCTTACCCTGCTAATTGGACCTTCACACTCTGCTCTTATTGGTTCAATGTGCAATTAATGAAGAATAACCACCAGGCTGGTCCAATTTAGCCATGAAACCTCCCACACTAAAATGAGAGCTGTTTCAGTTTAATTGTCCAACCCCTGTACATTTCACTGAGGTAAGCCAGGGCCTTGGTTTTAATTGACCTTGTCAGGTCAGCGTCCTCTTGGTCTTCAGCCAGGACTGATGTGGACAGATGGTGGAGAACTGCTTTGAGGTAGGAGATGCTGACATACTCCTCTCCAGAGAAAGCATCATTAAATTCCTGGAGAGGATGCAGTGCCTTGTGAATGGACTCCAAAACCTCAATGTCCTGCCAGGTTGGGATCAGGGAGCCTGCACATCGGTCACCTTAGAATACCTGAGTGATGGGTTTAAGCTGCTCTAGCACCCTGGCAATCATCATTTCTTTGGATTCCCATCTTGTAAGGGCATTCAGTGATGAGGGTGTGCTCAGGAAGTTTCTTCCAGCTGTGGGAGAAGTGCCCCACCAGCTTCTTGCACAGCACTATTGCTCTAGACACTGTCATCTTTGAGTCCATGTCCTGCAATATAAAATTATATAATAGTGTAATTTGTACAATTTCAATTCTGTGATAAATAGAGATGCACCAATCCGATACCTGGATCGGGTATTGGCTCCAATACTGACTAGTTAGTTGGATTGCATATTGGCATTCAGATATTGGAGATCTGATCCAGTGCACTTCACATGGAAGTGTTATTTCTTCCTTTTTTTCCTGCAAATGTACACTTAATTTCTTAATAAATAATATTAATTACATTTATATCTCTGTTAATTTGTTACCTTTATTTTTATTTATCAATGTCTATATCAAGTCTGGCAAGTTACACAATTCATTCATTCAACAATAGGACCGAATCAGCTGATATATATCCAGAGCTCAGGTATTGGATCGTAAATGAATGGATCGGTGCATCTCTAGTGATAAAGGTTATCAACTTTGGAATATTAAAGACTTTTACATTCTTTTACTCAACTCCTTACATTACAAACACACACACACACAGATGTTCTCTCTCTGCACATGCACAATCACGCACTCTCATGCTGAGATATAAGTTACGTACCGATGGCAAGATGTAATCGGTGCCCAAAACACTGCAGTCTGGTCCATTCATTTAGTTGTGCTGCCATCACCATATTTGATGTGTTGACCGTCGTTATGCAGATGTGATTTTCTTCCTGTAAATTCCAGCTAGCAAGTCCCTCTCTTAAGCCAGCAGCAATGTTTTCCCCTGTGTAGTCGTCAAGTAAGTAGGAAGCTTGAAGGCAGCGAGCTTTAAGGTTTAAGTCTTCGTCAATATAATGCACTGTTAGACTCTGGTATGGCTCCACCGTACGGCGTGACCACAAATCAGTAGTTGTTGCAAAAAACTCCACTGTTTTCAGATCCACTTCAACTCTGTCTCTGCATTTTTTGTATAGCTCAGGTATGGCGACTTGGCTAAAATATGTGCGTGAGGGCATTAAATACCGCTTATCCATCGTGCTTCTAAAGCCGTAAACCCAGGCTTGGCGACTATACTAATGGGCATCATGTGTTTGCTATAAACTCCATTATTGTCCAAGTTCCTTCAGCATGGCGTTTCGCATTATGTTCATAAGGAGTAACGCTTTCAAACAGTTTGGTCAGTGATCCCTGTCAGCTGGTACTTTGTTTACTTGACATTGAGGCACTGGTAGTTGCCATTCTACCCATTCAACTATCATACACGGCCTCGTGGTGTTTTTTTTAAGTGTTGTGAAAGGTTTGTCGTGTTACCTCATGAGGTAGCAACAATAGCAAGGCTATTTTGTCCAGTCTGAAGCCATTGTTCAGCAGGTTACTTGCAGACGAGATTCGACTTTCCCTCCGTGCTCCTTTGCTAGCAAGTCACCCCCGATCACATGACCCGTTAAATCACAGCCTTTGCGGTTAGAAAATTTTGTTTTACCCTATCACGATATTATTGCAAATGCAATTAATCGTTCAGCCCTAGTCTCAACATCGATTCATTGATGCCAAGCTTACGTGCAGCCACTCTATTTCCTTCTTTGACAGCCAGATCGATTGCCTTTAACTTGAAAGCTGCATTATATGCATTTCTTTGTGTGTTTTCCATGATAAGGGTGTTTGCATGTAGCTTAAAATGACTGATCTGAAGAATTTAGTGTGTGCATGTTTTATTTGATTTAATTTGAAAAGTTTCTTTGGTCAACTGTGATTTGTTAAGTAATTTCATTGGTCTGATGTGACAAGGCTAAATGTTTTGGTGGCATGAAGCTTGTTAGCCCGTAAAATTCCATAAATTAGCTGCATCATTGTTTAATCTGCAGTGTTCAAGGCATGTGAAAAAGTAGTGGCTTATAGTGTGGAAATTACATTAATTGTGGTAATTCATAATTTTACAGCTTTGGTAGGTATTCTTGTGAACACACGGTAAGAGCAATTTGTTGGGTCTCCACCAGTATCGATGAAAGCCATTAGTCGCTGTTGTTTGTCGCTCCCCGTGTGTCGAACCCATGACTGCGTTCTTTCCAAGAGTTAATAAAGCTGTAAAATTGCTTTTGTATAGGCAGACATTGAAGTAACTAATTCCAAGTAGGAATGGAATTCTAAACAGGCCTACCATGCCCATGGGCACAGGGTAAAATGGTTATTTTTATATAGTATTATACTGTATGTTAAGTGTCCCACATAGATACCACCGCCAACTTCACGTCCACCACCCCGCCCACGGAAAAAAGAGCTGACTCAAGATTTTTTTCCATTCACCCCTGCTCTGAGTTAATGGGTATAGATAAAGAGCTCTTTAGAAATATTTTGCTGTAAAATCATTTTTGTTCAAGGATAATAGCAAAACTGTAACTAGACTAACTGTGAAAAATCAGTGGCAGCAAAAAGAAATCTCAGTGCTGCAGGGTTGCTGTGCATATACATCATCCAAAAGGTTGCCTTTTTTGTTTAGTTTTATTTCTACATTTATACAAATTTTTTGTTTTGAATACAGAAAAGGAAATTCACACTACTGAACATGCTGTAGAATATGGAACAAAAGTTTAAATGTCTCATTATTAGGAACTCATTAAGTAATTGTGTTAATGGGTTTCTTCTTTTGTTCCTGTACATCCAGGCTGACGCCTACAAGAAGGTGGCATCTGCGGTGATCCAGAGCCTACAGGACCTTAAGACATGATTGAAATTACTTTCTCTCACTGTCCCAAAAATAAACGCTCTTCAAGCTTAAGTGCATTTAATATGCTTTCATTTGTGTATTTTATCCATAGATGATCAAGATTTTACCTAAAAGCTGGGTGCGATTTGCTGGGGGGGATTGCGGGGATTTACCCCCCCTCTGTTTGTGACGTCCCCCTCTCTGGTCATTTATGTTTTATCCTTGGGGGGGATACCTCCCCCCCCGGTCTGAATAAGTAATATTATGGATTTTTAAAAATGTATATAAATTAGGGCTGTCAGTTTTAACGCGTTAACTTTGTTAGACCACAACGGCAAATTTTTTTTTGTCGCCGTTAATTGCCCGTCAAAACACACACACCGTTCCCTAATGTTTTTTCCCTGCTGTGCTCTCCGGACTGTGTTTCTTTTATCCTCTGCGCTTTCTGTAGTTTCAAGAGTGCTAGAGACTGTAGCAAAACAGACCCACGCTCACTGTTGCACAGACTGTTTATTTCATGCGACTTTGGACTTGTTTTATTCTAAAGGCACTTGTAAATTTCATGAGTCACGGGTTGCAGGGTTTTTTTGGGCACGTTTCTGAAAGGGAAATAGCTTATTTGGGCTTTAAAATAAGTGATGAAACAGCGGTTATTAAGAGACCTGCTCTCACTATACACTTTGAGTGTATCCAGCTGAAATATCCCTCCGCCATAGGAGCCGACGGTAGTAAAGGCAGACAGAGCAACTCTGCCCGTATTTTCTGCAGTTTACGGTGCAATAACCGGTGATAACTGCTGAAAGTAGATTACTTGGTGCAGATCACCATTTTGAGCAGACATTGGTTCTGAAGATGAGCTTTTAACACGCTGATAACATTGCAGAAACCCAACCCATAAACCGTACTTTAATGCTTATTAATTTGTTTTCTCTGTATTTGACAAACTAAGACTGAATTACGTTGCCAAACGAAGGACCTGGAGTTACTAAACAGTTGCTAAACAGTCTCTTTGAAGGTATTAAGCTCCTGCAGTTGCAAGCAAAGTGTAAGACTGGAATTACCTGGAAATTTAAAACCTTTTTCCAGGCTTAAACTGTATGAATATGGATATAAACAGCAAGCAAAAATATTGTTGTTGGTGTGAAAGCTCAGAGAGAGTGAAAAAACGAACAATAAAACTTATGACTTTACTGAAATGTAAAATTTTTATTAATTTATATCTATATATGCCTAATACCATGTCCATCTTTGTTTAAGAGGCAAAAAAATATATCGGCGTGAAAATAGGTATTTACTTACAAATTTATTTACACATTGTGTAAACATCAGGGCATCATGATTAGTCATTTAGCCATTAAAGTCCAGAGTTTAACATTTGGCACTAGGATGTTTTCATTCCAATT
This sequence comes from Fundulus heteroclitus, assembly GCF_011125445.2. Taxonomy (NCBI): domain Eukaryota; kingdom Metazoa; phylum Chordata; class Actinopteri; order Cyprinodontiformes; family Fundulidae; genus Fundulus; species Fundulus heteroclitus. The sequence goes on along the minus strand of NC_046379.1, from coordinate 33,788,783 downwards.
CTCAAAAGTGCTCGAAAAATAACAACATAAAAATATTTTTTGTATTTTATTAGTGTCATTTATTGCAAAATTCCATATTAAAATGCCCAAACAGGCTATTACACTTGCAGAAATAAAAGGATAAAACGTGCGATTAATTTGCAATTAATCTCGAGTTAACTATCGACATTATGTGATTAATCGATTCAAAGTCAATCGTTTTAATTGTTTGACAGCCCTAATATAAATACATGTCTTGTGTCCTTCACATTTGTTAATTCAATTTTTTGTTGTCTGTTTTTAAAGAGTATTATTACGTTTTCTCCTCAAAGCGGTTAAAGTAAACTAATACCCACTCCCGAGTCCCGACAGTAGATGCCGCAAGTTTAAAAACAATAGTCTAACCTAGTGGATCTAGCTAGCTACCTGAAAGAGCACCGTGCTAGCTAACCATTATTAATCAAACTTTGTATTTATTAATAAAACTTTTGAAATGACCCCCCCCCTGTTTTTTTGTAAATCGCACACTGCTTAAAAGCATCAAAAATGACAGTCGCTGAAATGATTTGATAGTTTCATCAGTAAACAATCCAAATTTATTTTCATATTTCTTCTTATGTTGTAGAATGACTGTCTTATTAAGCAATATGACAGAATATTAAAAGAATGTTACTGTATAAAGGAAGTGGTACATTGCTTGAGTAGTCACCTGACAATGCAGTGGCGTAGGAATAGGGGGGGCAAGGGGGGCAAGTGCCCCCTCACTTTTTGGACGGGGGGGGGGGGGGGGCAGAAGGTATGTTTTGCCCCCTCCCCCCCCCCCCACCCCACCCCACTTTTGAGATAAAATTTTATTTTTACTTTTTCCATTATTTTGATAAATACAACAATAAGAAAGCTATCAATATCAACAAGAAGTATTTGGCTACCTAATTAATTGATAGTGTTACTGTCATTGAATTCAATTCTTATTATTAACTAATTTGTTTTCTCCTAATTCAATTTTTAATTACTTGAAGTCTACTGGTTGTATCATTATCTTTTTAATGTTCAAATTCATTGTTATTATTTTTGTTTGATATGGGTTAAGCTTCAGTACTCTTAGTATGTGTAAATTGTTTACATCTTGTATGACTATGTACTGTTTACTGGGACCTAGTTAATAAGTAACATGTGTGGGCATCTTCTCGGTATCCAACTTTTATGAGTCTGTCCAGTTAATGACCTCTTGACTCATGCGCTATAGTCACTTCCTTTAAAACCATTAAGACAAAGAAGACAAGATTTAAACCAAGACCTAGGATAACATGAATTTTTACAAGAACCCACCGATTTCCAGCGTAGTAAGTTATATTATTTTTATTATCAATAATTGCACACTTGTTATGTCAAAACCATTTTACTCTGAAATCAACATTAGTAACTTTAAAGGGGAAGTCCGGTCAACAAGGAAAAATCAGGGAATCATTAGCTATACCTAAAACTAATACGTTTGTGGTTATTTAATGAATTTAGCGTTAATCAATAAGAAAAAAATAAATTGTCGTCTGGATCACTGTGTATGGGGGCGGCCATTAGCACCCATATTTGGGCAGTAATGGTCGCCTGACATCACATCCTGTGGCGTGGGTAAGTGGAGAGCCGACGGCAGTTAGCCGCGCATTAGCAGCTGTAGGAGCTGTTGGACACAGCTGTGATCAACAATTATTTCGGATTTCCAGAGGACTTCACCATTGAAATTCGCGAGAGCTATTGTTGAAGCAACAATGCTCACGTGCATGGCAGTTGGATGTAACAATACATCAGGTAAAAGTGGAAAAAACATTAGTTCTATTTCATCCCTACTGACCGCCAGAGGCGGTGCTTCAAGCACTGAATGATCACTCTTGCGCTTGCGCAGGTCGAGAATTAGTATCAACAAAGTCACCTGTGACCTACCGGTGATCAGCGGAAGTCTATATAGGCACGTGACATCGGTAGTTCAGTCCCTTCTCATCTTCTCACATGCAGGTTTGTTGTGAGCTGTTCTTTCTACAGACACGTGAGTTTTGTTGTATTACCGCTTTCTCCGTCAGCTTGCTGTCAGTAGCCCCGTGATCTTTTGTGGTCGAAGCTGCGGGCGTGCTCGCCCTCCAGGGGCTGCGCGAGCGACAATTCTTGTGCCTACGGAAGTCATCTGGTGTTCGATGAGTCTGTTTTCTTTCATTTTCGGAACCCCGTGGGTAGCATCTTGCCCCGCTGGTGTTGCTTAAGTTAGCAGCTGGTGGTGACTGCTCGTTTTGTTTACTTATCGGTGGAGTTTTCTGCCCGCTCTGAGTTGTTTGGTTACACATACTTGAAATGAGCGGATATTTACCTCGCCAGTGGTGTTTTCTGCCCGTGCTGAGTTCTTTGGTTTAACTTGATTAAAACAAGTTGGTTACTGTTCATATTTACCTCGCCAATGGCGTTTTCTGCCCGTGCTGAGTTCTTTGGTTAAACCTGATTGAAACAAGTTGGTTACTGTTTACAATTACCTCGCCAGTGGCGTCTTCTGGCCGTGCTGAGTCCTTTTGTTAAACCTAATTGAAACAAGCTGGTGGCTGTTTACATTACCTCCGCAGTGGTGTTTTCTGCCCGTGCTGGGTTTTTTTTTTAGTTCAACATAATTGAAACACCTGGTTTCCGTTTACATTTATCTCACTGGTGGCGATTTCTGCCCTGTCAGGTGGGTGACGTTGCTCCTGAGTACGGGCTCCATCACTGAGAGATGGAACATCTCTGTTGTTCCACTTGCTTAGCCCCTTTGCATCCTGAGGATGGTCATGACCTGTGCCCCCCTTGTCTGGGTGTTGACCACCTCAAGGAGGTGCTTACCGAGGCTGCCTGCTCCAATTGCAGCGTTCTGCCCCATGCAGCGCGGCTGACCCGGCTGTCCTCAGTTGAAAAGCCTGTTCGCTGGATGGGCTCTCATCAACAGGAACAGCTACCCCCTGGCCAGGGGTTATGCTCTAAACGCCCTGCCACAGACGCTCCGCTAACAGCTGGGAAGAAGTCCCGCCATTCGGGAGGTGGGCTGTCTTCTAAGGTAGATCAATTTTCCTCGAAGTTAGCCCAGTCTGCTCCAGTCTTTGCGACCTCCCCCTGTTCAGGGGTTGGTCTTGTCTCCAGCTACCAATGAAGCTTCAGTCCTCAATGAGGACGCCCTCTCGGTGGCGGCTTCTGACACCCTTTTTCGGGGGGAACCCCGGGTACATAGCCCACAGGTGTCGGATGTTGAATCCAACATCTCTCTGGGGGGCATGGGGGAGTCAGTGGCAACTGCTATTAGAGCTGCCCTGGCACAGTTGTGGGTGGATTCTCCACAGGTCCGACTCCCACCTCTAGCGCCTTTTTCAGGTGCCGTGAGACTGGGACGGCCTCCTTCGCTGTACCGCCTTCAGAGGAGTACATCAGGGAACTCCACACCTGCTGGTCTGACACTCGGGCTCTTTCTCACCCGACATCAGATGGAAGAGCCCTTGCCGCGATGCAGGAGGCCCCAAAGTTTGGATTAGGGCAGATGCCAGCGGTGGAACCTGCCATTGCCTCCCTCATTGTTCCTCCGTGGACAGCGGGTGCTAGCTCGTACAGGAGGCCCTACGAGCTAGCGCCCGCTGTCCACGGCCACAGTGTCGCATCACCGACGATCTGCTCTGCTGAGACTACGATTCGGGTGCTAGGATGGGGCATATTGGGAACTCCCTCTCCCATTTATTGCTAGGTCTTGCATCTTCCCTGGAGGCACGATCGCTTGACCAGTCGACTCAAGGCATGCTGGATGCGTCTCTCCAGGCTTTTGCCTTGATGTCAAGGGAGCTGGGTCGTACGTTGTCCACCCTGGTCCATGCTCGGCGTCAGGTGTGGCTGGCTCAGTCGCCACTCACTGAACCCTGCAGACGGACACTGCGCGACTTGCCGGTGGTTCCAGGGAAACTTTTCTTCTCGGCTGCGGTCCAGGCTCCAGAACGCACTGCCCAGGCTTCTCGCACCAGGCAGCAGCTCGCGGGGCTCCACAGGCGTGACAGTCGGCCTGTGAATACTTGGGAAGCTTCTGGCTCAGGACCGCGGTCATCTCGTTTGTCCATTGCCCCAACCTTGCCTTGAGATCCTGCTTCCAGGGTGACTCGAGCCCAGACAGTCCGGTCAGGGACTGTCCGTAAGGAGGAAGGCTTTGCCATTGTGCTTCTGAAAACACGTTGTCTGTAGCCAACATTTGGAAGAACAATGTCTTCAAGATGACATGAGAGTGAGGATTTTTGGTAGGTTTTTCTTTTTTTTTATGATGTAGAATTTGCCGTAACATTTGTTTACCCGATCAGAGCGGCGGAGGGATACAACGAACTTGGAAAGAGTGCTCACTGTTGTGAAGCCCACTTATTTTATACGACTTTGGTCTTATTTTTTTCTAAAGTCGCTTGTAAATTTTGTGAGTTGCTGGTTGCATTTTTTTTGGGCTTGTTTCTGAAAGTGAAGTTGATTGTTTGGGGTCTAAACTAAGTGATGCCGAAATATCCCTCTGCCTCTTAACGCACTGCAGCTCATCGTGACAGGAGCAGAGAGAAAACTCAGAAAGAGCCGATCTGGCCGTATTTTCTGCAGTTTACGGTTGCAATAACTGATGATAACTGCTGAAAGAAGATTAGTCGGTGCAGATCACCATTTTGAGCAGAGATTGGTTCTAAAGATGAGTTTTATACTCATCTCATAACATTGCAGAACCCAAACCATAAACCGTACTTTAATGCTTATTTGTTGTCTTGTTATGTCTCTAAAATGTAAAATTAGTATTAATTTAAATTTAAATGCTTAATACCACGTCTATCTTTGTTTAAGAGGTTAAAAAAATATTTTGGCATGAAAACGGATATTTATTTACAAGGGGACAGATAGGGCATTGGGACTTGCTCTACAGCCGATACCGCACAGTGACGTCACAAACTGGGAGGGGCAGTACTGTTCTTCACCAAGATGGCGGCCCCCATAAAAGGACCTTCAAATGAAAATTACTCTTAATTAAAAAAGCTTATCATTTATTGAACAGTATGTAATAATTGTATATTTAAACATTGTTCTTTGTCTTTGAGATAATACCAAATTTAATCTGTCAATATGTGTTGTTTTATCATCCAAAATTGAGTAACTCAATTACATTTTATGCACAACCTTAAGTTTAATGACCTGTGGTTGCCTATGCCTCTTGGGGTAGTTCTTTGTTTGGTAAATACTTCCTAAATGTTGAGAAGAAAATGATGCGCCTCGAAAAAATAACTCTTAAGCCTACAGTGCTGACATAGATGTAGATGTACTGGATGCTTCTTTAAGCAGCATGCTCATTAAACATGTTAAATAGGGGTGCATTTCACCTTTCCTAGGTCTTCTTTGTCTTAATGGTGCATTTCACTACAATACCTTATCTATCTTATTTGCCCCCCCACATTTTAAAACCTTCCTACGCCCCTGCAATGGATGGCTTTGGAGACCTCTGCATTTTCAAATGTAACTGTATTGTATAGCTTGACAATTTCAAACTGAATTAAAGCCACAAGCGGCAATATGCGGCCCTCGCAGCGCAGAGCCGCTCCAGCCTGTGGTGGACCACAGGAATACAGCTTCACTACTTACGTGCTTCCTCAAGACTTCCCTGTCATTCCACAGGCCACCACCAGAGATAACTATGAGCAAGCCTTCTCATTGCCCTCTACCAGGTTTAGATCACTGATCTCTATTATACACTGGAAATTCTAATAGCCCGCTGTTAGAACGGGTCATTTTGAAGCCACCAGCCGCCATATTGGTACTACCTATTTTCCCCCAGTAACTAGGGAATATGTGCGCTACAGCATCAAATAATGAGGATTTTCTCATATTCAGGGGGGGGGCTTAAAACTTTTAAAATGTCAAATGCCATGTACTTTTATGCTATGTATTAAAACTATCAAGTACTGAGAAAGTCATGTGCTGAAATATTTTGCATGTTATTTATATAAAATGTATAAATATATAAATAAAAATATACAAAACATATATTTACATATATGTATACATATTTAATATGAATACCATGTCAAATATTTCAGCACATAATTTCCTAGTAGTTGATAGTGTTGGTACATTCACTGACTGTAGAATTACCTGTGAAATGTTTTCACAAAGCCAGAAAACTGCTTGTTGTTGCAACCAAATCCTATGGGATTCTGTGAGAGTAGGGAGTAGCAAGATGGCGGCCAGTCAGTTCAGTTTTTTGGGCAAATCAGCAATTCAGTGAATAAATGGAGATCAGTTGTTTAGATATAACTGTTTACAATCTTGTTGAAATCTGATGTTTCTGATGGAAGCTGTGGCCACTTCCTTTTTTGTGGTGAAGGATTAATAAAGACTTTGTGTTGTGCTTTGAAAATGTCTTCTTAAATTTTATGTGATGTTAGTTAATGTTTGGACCAGATAAACACTGTCAATGAGGAGGAATGAGCAATGAAGACATTCACTTGTTGCTCAGTGGGCGTGGCTAAAGTGATGTCATCAGCTGACAAAATCAACCTCAAATAGTCATCCACGGTCAAGCACACAAATTTTGAGGAATATCCAATGATGGATCAGTGAGATACAGCCTTGTACTTACAAGGACACTTGTTCTAGGGGGGTGACATTGATCCGAATAATAATAATATCCATTGGAGCTTTTGGTAGGTTGAAAAAGATCATTCATATCCAGTTTGAAGCAAATCAGATCATGCATGTGCGATTTTTATGCCAAACGTATGCAAACAGCGTGCTATGGAAATACACCCCTGAGTCACTCCCACACTGTCCAACCAACTTTCACTGTTCAGAACAGGATTCAGCATCAACACTCATTCAAAATTAGACAGGTGCACCGTTGCTGTGGAAACTTACTGACAAGCAGCTGCAGCCAAGGGCGTAGGAATAAGTTTACAATTGGGGGGGACACATGTCGGAAATCTGAGATTCGTAAATATTCAACAGAAATATATCTTAAGTACGCTACTTAAAAAAAAGGCTATTTAATCTTTTACTTTATTCCTTTATAAATGTGTCTTGCAAAAATAATGCATTTAAAATTTACATAATGCATTTGTTCATAAGATGTGAGCATATCACCAAACAAAATGACTGGAGTCTTTTATTAAGCAAAGGGAGATGTCTTTCAAGGGCTTCAGCCCTTGGCATATTTAGTGTCCGCATACGCACTAGAAAATCAAATATTTCAGTTGGATTAAAAACAATTCAGTAGGCCACACAAGTGCAAAGTTTGATATGTTTTATTTTGTCAAACTTGCAATAATGGTCAAAAATGAATTTATATAGGTTGACTGACCATAGAACCATCTCTTTCATTAAACAAAATTCTGAGATGAAAGAGCCCTCACAGACAATGTAGTGAACAAATTATTCACATTTTTAACATTAAGTAAAAGAAGAAAAGAAAATCAATCAAAATATGCTTATTCAGTTTGTCGAACTGTATGACTAATTAAACCAAATCAAAAATGAAGAAATATTTACCAACAATAAATACACATTTAATAGACAAGCTTTTTAACTCACTGATTACAGTGTGCTTTAACTGTTGGAAAAGCAGTTAGCACAGAGATATTCAGTTTACGAAGCATTGTTGATTTTATTTTGTTTCTTTTGTTTATAGGCCACATAACCCTAGATAGAGATCAACACCTCTGTGCTTCTGAACAATTGCACTTTACAGCCATGCATTTATAATTCGCCAAAAATGTGCCGGACACATAAAAGGATGGCAAACACTGGCTTAGGCAAAAGAGCCAAAATGTTTTTTCCGCCTTTCATTTGCAGCTGCAAATTGCTTGCAAATTGACTTCTTGTCCAGTAAATCAAGTTTATCTTTATGTACATGACAGACAGCAACATGATTAAGCCTGTTTTGAGTCATTGTAGACCGGAGCCACGTTTTGAGTCTACGAAGCGCACTGAAACTTCTCTCTGCCTCAGAGGATGAAACGGGGACTACCAAAAGCAACCTGACCAGAGTTTCCACTTGCCCAAAAAGTCTACGGACCTCTCCAGGCAGTCCACCAATGATCCCTGCAGCTTCTGCGCTGTTGCTAAATGAGTAGTTCAGTCTAAACATAGAAAGTTGCACTGAAAGTAACTCTCTATTCAACTCTGGGTATTTCCCAATGACTGCAGCATCAATCGTTCCACTGAGAAGTGTCTCTTCCAACTTTTGCAAAGTCAGCAAGTCATCCTGGTTAAATAGCCCAGTGAGCTGTGCATCTACAACATCCAATACTTTAAAGAATTCACCTCTGTAGTGGTCCTTGGCACATTCAGGTTGATGTGTCTTAGCTCCTTCAGTGAAGCGTTTTGGGGGTGGCCTTCTCTGTGTAACTGTGATGGGTTTAACACCCAAAGACTGAACCTCAGCCATCGCCTTTTCAAAAAGAGTGTTGAAACTTTCTTGATTTCTTTTAGCCTTAAGTGAAGTCTGAACAACTTTCACAGCAGTCCTCATTCCAGCAATGGTTTGAGTTCTCTTCTGGAAAGAGATGCTCAGGCATTCAAGCTTATCAATCACAGGTGAGGCAAGGATGAGACCCAAAACTGTTTTACCTTTCCTAAACTGCCCCAGCAGTCCATTAGCAGTGGATGCTGTGTTTGAGGCACCAGAAGCCATCTCCTGCAAGCTAGCCAGCACTGACCCATACTGTGACAAAACATCTCTGATTGCTTTGCTCCGTACTGCCCATCTTGTGGGGCAGAGGGGTTTTATTGCAGTGCACGATGGATTCTCTGTATGTGCTGTTGCTGCATGGATTGCCTTAAACTTCCCTGACTGAGAGAAAAGAACTCCAAGCTGGTTTACCCAATCCAATGCGTCTCTGATCAGAACTGAGGCTAAGCAAGCTTTCTGTGCAATTAAATTAGTGCAGTGTGCTCCACAATGAACAAAAAGTGCTAGTGGCTGCTCTTGCTTTATCAGTGCCTGTACACTTGCATGCTTCCCAGACATATTGGCTGCTCCATCATAAGTTTGACCTCGTAAACCATGCATTGGTAAGTTTAATCTGAGCAGCACATCTTTAACAACAGCAGCAAGGCTTTTTCCTGTTGTTTCAGAAACTGAGTACAAGCCAATAAACTCTTCATGGGGCTTCATGTCACTGTCAATGTATCGCAGACAAATGCTTTCTTGTTCTTTCCCAGAAATGTCCTGAGACCTCAGCAACCACTTAGCCAAAAGGGCATCATCTTCTGCCAGATTTTTCAACAGTTGATACAAATTGCTGTCATCATCGTCATGCCCTCTCAAAGCTTGTCCCTGCCGTGCCAAATATTTTATGGAGCTCACAATTTTCTCCAGACAGTGCCTATTGTCACCTTGCTGAGTTGCCAAAGCACTGGATAATTGGGCATTTATAGGATGACTTTCTTGTGCAGTCACAGAAACAGCATGATGATGTGTGTGACTATTTTCATGTGCTTTAAATTTTTCTAATGCTTTTTTCCAATTTTTAAATCCAGAAGTGATAAAGGCGGGTTCGGATTTTGCACCAAATGGTGTGAGTTTGTCCTGGTAAATTGCCATGCAATAAAAACACAAAATGCCCTTTTTCACTGCATCATAATGTAGCCAGGGAAATTCCTTGTACCACTTTCCTTGGAAATGTAAAGTTCTGTTGGCTAGAGCTTGAGGGTCTATGAATTTTGGATGTGGCTGATTTGGCTCTGTTCTCTGTCCACTGACTTCAGAGTCTCTCAGCTGTGTGTCCCTAGTCTGAACTCCCTAGAAGGAAAAGTTACAATGTCACTCAATGCCCCTGAACTACACTTACTACAAGCAAAAGATTAAAATTTTCAACTTTTTTTGTGGACTCTCATGAAGTATCTACTGGTATGAGTTACTCTGTCTTACCTGTTGCTCCACTCCTGTCTCTCCCTCACTCTGACTTCCTGCCTCTAGCCCGGTTGCACTATCCTCTCCTTTTCCTGTCTCCTTTGTGCTGTCCCTGCATTGTTGCTCCTAAACATATGAGATGGTTTCAGAAATGAGGTACAGCTCTTGAGCCTAATATGGCCAATTTTAAATCAAACAAAACATTTTATTTGTCACATTACAGACTTTACGCGTAGAGTTAATCGCAGAGGCAAATAAAATCAATCGATTAAATCCGCTTTGAAGCATCTGGTTCAAAAACGCATTCTAAACCTTTGGTAGAAATCCATCTATCCTTCCATTTTCTGTACACCCTTGTCCCTTAGTGGGGTCGGGAGGTGCTGGTGCGGGGCACAGACATCATATACGTAGACGCGTCATAGGGCGCAGGTTCGCACGTCAACGTCACCGCCATATTGTATGTGGCAGAAAAAAGTTCAGTTCTGTTATTGTGAATGTGGATCAGAGAAGATGCCTCATTCCTGTGCTGCAATAAATACACACACACACACACACACACACACACACACACACATATACATATATATATATATATATATATATATATTTATATTTGTGTGTGTATATGTTATGAGGATCGATTTGTTAAATCTAAACATTGTTGTCTTCATTATTTCATAAAACCGTGTCACTTGTGAACCTTTAGGAACAGACTTTTTGGGTGAGTATTAAAGAGGTAAAATTAATAAAATGAGAGAAAAAAGTCCTAGGTCAATAAAGTAAAAATAAACAAACAAACACAAAAGTGATAATGTTATGATAAAAACATCATATCATGAGAATTAAGGGGGAACATTTCCAGAATACAAACAGTTTGCAGAATTATTTTACTCCTGGAGTAATAGGGCCAGGTTAGATTATTTTAAATATTTTTATTCTTTAGGAGAATAAATTCAGGAGAATGAAGCTAAAGGGATACGAAAATAAACTTGTAATATTACCAAAAAAAAAATACTACGAATACAAAGTATATTCAGAGATTAAAGTCCCTCTGATACTGTTTAAGTGACTGAGTAACTGCAGATTTGCCACATTTAAGATGGCGGACGCTCTGACGCAGCGCAGCATAGGCAGAACCCGCCCAACGACGCGTCTACTCTTATATTATGTCTATGGTGCGGGGTACACCCTAGACAGGTCGCCAGTCTGTCCAGACCTTTGGTAGAAATGGCGCCTTTAATTCCAATTTGCAGTACAGAACAGAGAAAACTACAGAGTTGTCAATGTTGTGTTAATCTATTTATAGTCTAAAAAGAGGAGCCAGCAGTTTATTTGAGGAAATAAAGGTGCAGAAGTTAATTAGTTGGTTAGCCGCTGCTAAGAATTAAAATTAACTCTCCCTGTGGTTTTAACTAACGATCAGGAGCGCGGCAGGTATAATATCTGTCCATTTCGGCTAAGCAAAACCACGCAAAAAATAAAAAATCCTCGTAAAACGCACGCCCAGACCGGGCTAATGCGGTACCGCGCGCGAGCTATTTTTAGAAACACAACGTCACGATGACGTCACATCACGTGGTACGCAGTGGGACAAACTCCGGAAAGCCGCCGTTGTTTCGCTGTAAGAGACGTGCGTTAGCCTAGGTTTTACTCGGTAAACGACTGCTTTTTCCAAATCTAAGACCATGGTTTTTAAACATTGTTGCTATGGAACGGGCAACAGCGACTCGAGGTACGCTGATCGGCCGCATATGAAGGATGTTTTCTTCAAGACTGCCAAGGAGAAATGTGTACGCTTGGAACACCGGTGCGGTCGGCCTACACAACAGTTCAACCCGGAAAAAGTTACCAAATTCAAGTACATATGTAGCAAGCATTTTGTCGGAGGAAAGGGCCCAACCGAAGAACATCCTGACCCAATTCCAGCGACATCAAGTCAAGGTAAGAGTATTTTGGTGGCCGACATGTTAATAAAGTAGCGCCTGCTACCATGACAGCATATAGGCTATCATGGTAGCAGGCGCTAACATGATAGCCTGCTACCAGGCTTACTCAAAAACATTTCAAATGAGACAAACATTAAACATATACCCATTCCTGGACGGTGATTGCAAACAACAACAACAACAAAAAAACGGCCGACGCAGCCATGATCGCCGCGCAGGAAAAAAAAAAACAAAGCTTACCGTTCATCAACTTGGCCAGTTTTCCAGTCTTTTTAAGCCCTCGAACCTCAAGCTATCGTTTGAGCTGAAGGTTGGTGTGTTCTTCGACAGTGCGACCAGTAATCCGTGTGCCTGGGACATCGTCTTGGGAAAGTTTAACGGCTGTAAAGTCGGTCATATCTGTTATCCGTGCGTTCTCTCCTGTATGCGTTCTCTCCTGTATGCCCTACCTAAGCGGCAAAAGGGGCGTTGCTCTTGAGACGGTGACGTCACGTGCGCGGTACCGCATTTCAACACAAGGGCAACACAGGTGTTGCCCTTGTGTTGTGTGACTGTTACTCACACTGACGTTACTCTTTTTAAAAAAGCTGAGTAAGTCCTGCTGCTGTTTCAGCCTTTTAGTTGGTGGTGGCATTGTACTGAAATGAGATAAAAAAAAAAAAAAAAGACATTTAGGCTAGCTTAGCAAACGTCTAGAGGAAGTTAGCAGTTAAATATTGGATGAGAGATCATCCCAAGACTAAGAAGACTAAACCAAAAAGATTCAGTTTCTATATATGAAAGTGAACTGACAACAAGACGTTATAAATAAGCAATATTCATAGCAGCATTCCCGACAGACCATTACCTCATTCACAAGTTTCTGACTTCTGTGTCGCTGTTTCCCTCCCTTCTGAGTGCTCACTCAGCAGTTCAGAGAGGGGAGGGGGAGTACAGTGACGTAACGCGATGCTGCGCCTTCAAAATAAAAGCACGCTAGTTAAAAAAAATTCAAAATCCAATATTTTGCGGTACAGTTTTTTGGGGGGGACATATCCACCTGGCTTCAATATTGGGGGGGACATGTTCCCCCCGTCCCCCCCGCTTCCTACGCCGATGGCTGCAGCACAACAGTCTGTCCCTCTTTCTCACACTTCTGTTCCCTGTTTAAACAGTGAAGAGACTTTACCCTAAACAAAATTAAATATCTCTGCAACCGTTCATCATTTAGGAGAGGCGACAATTTGAACATAGGTGTGTTGGATTTTAAGGTCTGATTTTTCGAAAGTTGCCCACAGCATTTGTATTGAGGGCGGTGCTAAAACTCGGGGCCCGTTCCTACTCCATTTTACCACGGCCCGTCTCACTCATCCGGTTCGATGATTTGGCAGCAAGAGAAGAGACTCTTGTTCATATATATTTTCACTCAATGTCCTTAATCCTTCTAAAGCTTTAATCACCAACCCGTCTGGTGCTGTATTATTAGGAATACATGTACAACACATATCTCCAAATATAGCACAAACACCCCCGTTTTTCCGTCAAAAGCATATCCAGTGCCATCCTATTCTGAACAGCCATAAGAGAGGTAGGAGCCAATTGTTCAGCCAAGCCCTGAACGGCATCCCTAGTCAGATTAGACAAACGTAAGACGTTATAATGTATGTAATTAATTCTGTCAACATTCTTATTAGGGGTAATCCAAAGGAATATGGATTAAAATTTAAATCTTAACATTGCACACACTTCAATTGAGCCGGATGGAATCCGGACATACAACCGTTGACCACCACAATAATAATACAATCCAGCTCTCGCCCATGAACCTGTTCCTTGAACAGGAAACACCCAATTACACCACTCCGGGGGAATTACTCCTACCCTAGATGAATCCTGTCCCTCCCTCTGAGAAGTTAAAACACACATACTGTTCACTTTGATTTCCAGGAGTAAAAGGGCCCAGGTTTAGTAGTAATATTTATAGGAGGGAAAATATCATGACAGTGTGCGATTTGCAAAAAAAAAAAAAAAAACAGGGGGGATCATTTCAAAAGTTTTATTAATGAACTAGAATCGTTCAACTTCTGAAGAAGTTGAAGAATGCGCCCCCCTGGTGGTGGGCATGACCGTCAAAGGCAAAGCTTCCGAGTTCCTTGGTCGTAGTCTCTCATCGCTTGGGGATTTTAAATCAAACCTTCTGAGTGAAAAGGATTTGTCTTCATCAAAACCTGCTGACCAGGAAAACTTTGCGTCTGCAGAGCTGCAAACTGTATATTTCGATCTGAGACGCAGCTAATGACCTAATTGGCGACAGCCGACAGTCAAAGTTTGCCATTCATTTGCTACGGTAGTCCTAAACCACTACTGACGTAATACACTTTTTGGCCACAAGCGTCATTTTGGGGTCGTTGTTTCTACCTCTTCTTTAAGAGCCGTTTCTAATAGAAAGAAGAAAAGGCAAAAACGGTCCAAACAAAAGGTGGTAACGTTTACATTTGTAACCTCTGCCTTACATAAACACTAGAATTAAATCTTAATAAATAAAAGTATACACAATTATTTCAGTAACTCAATTCAGTAAGTGAAATACACTATATACAGGAGTTTGACAATGAAACTGAAACACCTCTCATTTTAGTGTGGGAGGTTTCATGGCTAAATTGGACCAGCCTGGTGGCTATTCTTCAATAATTGCACATTGAACCAATAAGAGCAGAGTGTGAAGGTCCAATTAGCAGGGTAAGAGCACAGTTTTGCTCAAAATATTGCAATGCACACAACATTATGGGTGACATGGTTCAGTTCAAAGGAGGACAAATGTTGGTGCACATCTTGCTGGATGTGTCAAAACTTTCTTCAATAGAATAAAAACAAAACTGAAGTAATAATATTTGGACCAATAGAGGAGAGATCAAAAGTTAGCACACAGCTTCAGTCGCTTCAGCTAGAAACCACTGATCAGGCCCGAAACCTTGGTGTAGTGATGGACTCAGACCTGAACCTCCAAAAGCATTTACAGACAGTTACAAGGTCGGCTTTCTGTCACCTGAGGAACTTTTCCAGGATTAAAGGACTAATGTCTCAAAAGGATCTGGAAAAACTAATCCATGCGTTTATATTTAGTAGAATTGATTACTGCAACGGTGTTTTCACAGGTCTTCCTAAAAAGTGGACCATACAGCTGCAGCGGATCCAGAACGCTGCTGCACGCGTCCTCACTAAGACTAAGAAAGTAGAGCACATAACCCCAGTTCTAAAGTCCTTACACTGGCTCCCTGTATCTCAGAGTATAGACTTTAAAATACTTCTGTTACTTTATAAATCCCTAAATGGCTTAGCACCTAAATACATTACAGACTTGTTATCAGTGTATCAACCCTCCAGACCACTAAGGTCTTCTGGCTCCAGCCTACTCTGCATACCTAGAACCACAACTAAACAAGGAGAAGCAGCATTTAGTTCCTATGCTCCGCTTATCTGGAACAAACTTCCAGAAAACTGTAAAAGTGCGGAAAGCCTGAGTTCTTTTGAATCAAGATTGAAAACACATTTGTTTACAATTGCCTTTGACTGTTCTAGTTAAACTGTTTTACTGTTTTTAATATTCTTCTTTGTTTCTACATTCTATCTCTACTTGCTTTTATTCTATTTTGTAGCTACATTTTATTCCTACTTGCGTTTATTTTGCTATATTTTAATCATGTAAAGCACTTTGTATTGTCTCTGTACTGAATTGTGCTATATAAATAAATTTCCCTTGCCTTGCCTTGCATCTGTGACCAAGACAGCAAGTGTTTGTGATGTATCAAGAGCCACGGTGTCCAGGGTAATGTCAGCATATCACCAAGAAGGATGAACCACATCCAACATGATTAACTGTGGACGCACGAGGAAGCTGTCTGAAAGGGATGTTCGGGTGCTAACCCGGATTGTATCCAAAAAACATAAAACCACATAACTCTACTTATAACTAACTTTCTGAAATATAAACTAAAGGTCACCAATCAGTTCTAAAACATCTTTAGATGAACTCTTGTTGAGCCCTGGAGTATGGAGGACCAAGTCTTCCATATTTAAAAATAAATACAGAAATAAATAAATAATTTAATGTTTTCTTAAAACTTCGAACCACATCCAACAGGATTAACTGTGGACACACGAGGAAGCTGTCTGAAAGGGATGTTCGGGTGCTAACCCGGATTGTATCCAAAAAACATAAAACCACATAACTCTACTTATAACTAACTTTCTGAAATATAAACTAAAGGTCACCAATCAGTTCTAAAACATATTTAGATGAACTCTTGTTGAGCCCTGGAGTATGGAGGACCAAGTCTTCCATATTTAAAAATAAATACAGAAATAAATAAATAATTTAATGTTTTCTTAAAACTTCGAACCACATCCAACAGGATTAACTGTGGACACACGAGGAAGCTGTCTGAAAGGGATGTTCGGGTGCTAACCCGGATTGTATCCAAAAAACATAAAACCACATAACTCTACTTATAACTAACTTTATGAAATATAAACTAAAGGTCACCAATCAGTTCTAAAACATCTTTAGATGAACGCTTGTTGAGCCCTGGAGTATGGAGGACCAAGTCCTTCATATTTAAAAATAAATACAGAAATAAATAAATAATGTAATGTTTTCTTAAAACTTCTGAATACAAAATAAATTAAATAAATTAAACAAATTCATTTATCATCATTCATTTATATCAATTGTTCAAGTTATTTAATTGTTACTTGTAAAAAAAATAAATAAAAAATTTGAGCCCCCCCCCCCCCCCCCCCCAATTACACCAGAGGGCCCAAGTGGCCCCTTAGCACGCCTATGGCTTTGACCGGCCCTGGCTGGCTCTCTGCTGCATGGAAAAATCCCAAATCTACAGCTCAATTTGGGGAGGGTTTGGGGTTGTTGCCGGTCTGAGGTGATTTGCAAAAAATCTATAAATCGTACACCAATGAGGGTTACATTCCCTGAATCCAGACAGAAATACCTACGTTTTGATGTATAATGTGTGCACGTAGATCGAAAATTGAGCGAGTATGCTAAAGTTGTTTGTTGTTTTTTAGACAATTTTGTCACCACGGTAGGTGAAAATGGCGTGATAAAAAAATCTAAAGTCCTACACCAATGAGGTTTACATTTTCTGAATCCAGACAAAAAGACCTACGTTTTGATGTATAATTTGTCTACGTAGAGTGAAAATTGAGCGAGTAGGCTGAAGTTGTTTGGTCTTTTTCGCATAAGTTTCACTTTGGGATTGTTGCCGGTCTGAGGTGATTTGAAAGAAATCTAAAAGACCTACACCAATGAGGGTTACATTTCCTGAATCCAGACAGAAATACCTACGTGTTGATGTATAATTTGTGCACGTAGAGCGAAAATTGAGCGAGTAGTTTGGTGTTTTTTGGAGAATTTTGTCACCATGGTAAATAAAAATGGCGTGATGAGAAAACGATAAAAGATATGCACATTCCATTTTCACTTCTGAATAGTTCAAAGATATATCTACAAACTGGAAGCTAAACGATGTTCGTAGGTGAAAGCATGACGACACAGTAGAGGGTTGAAAATTACCATTTTTCGGTGTTTTTCTGCGAATTTTGTTCCAACCGTAAGTCGAAATGGTGTCAAGTACAAAAAGCCCTGATCGCGGCGTCGAGACGAACGTTTCGATATATAGTATGTGGGGGTAGACCCTACGGTTCGGGCTGTATTAACGGTGACGGAAGATTAATAAACAATAATAATAATAACTAGAAACGTTCAACTTCTGAAGAAGTTGAAGAAGGCGCCCGCCTGGTGGTGCGCGTAACCGTCAAAGGCAAAGCTTCCGAGTTCCTTGGTCGTAGGCTTTTATCGCTTGGGGATTTTAAATCAAATCTTCTGAGTGTGAAAAGGATTTGTCTTCGTCAAAACCAGCCGACAGGAGAAGGTCTGCATTCAAGCAGCATGGAAAATTGGTGTTATTAAAACATGATTAAATACTTCAATGTAACATGAAAAAATGAAATATGTGAATAAAAATGTTAAAGGCATTACAAACTACTAAAGGAAGTACAAACTCTGCGAAGCAGAAATTGGTGAGACCTTCCTAGAGCTACCTTCGGTTAGCAACATGTTAAGCGTTAGCTGCTAACATGGTTGTGTCCAGTATCACCGGGTGATTGTACTCTGTTAGTTTGGTCCAAATCCTGTACTGGGAAGTTCCTCAAAAAGGGTGCCAACACTTAATGTCACCAAAGCTCACCAAAGGCCATGTGTCAGATCGGCCTCCTTTAGCAACTAAGCCTCCCCAAAAAAAACAGTCGACAGGAGAAGGTCTGCATCCAAGCAGCATGGAAAATTGGTGTTATTAAAACATGATTAAATACTTCAATGTAACATGAAAAAATGAAATATGTGAATAAAAATGTTAAAGGCATTACAAACTACTAAAGGAAGTACAAACTCTGTGAAGCAGAAGTTGGTGAGACCTTCCTAGAGCTACTTCCGGTTAGCAACATGCTAAGCGTTAGCCGCTAACATGGTTGTGTCCATAGACATAATATAAGAGTAGACCCCGCATTGACTGTCGCTGCGCAGGAATTACGGGCGCCACCTTGGGGCGGTCGACTTGATACCTAATCCTGCTGATTCAAGCTGACACACTAATGATGTCTCAGCACTGTGCGGCTCATTTTTGTTTAAATCGAGGGATTATTTATGTCAGGGCTCGAGGGATAACTTTTCACAAGCAAGATGAAAAGACATTGTTTATATTTTTGATCAGAATGTAAGTTTTCTAATACTAGGAGATACAAAGTTGTTGTTAGACATTAGTGAATAAACAGCATATATATATATATATATATATATATACACACATATATATATATATATATATATATATATATACACACACATATATATATATATATATACACACACATATATATATACATACATACACACACATACATATATACATACATACACACACATACACATATACATACATACATACATACACATATATATATATATATATATATATATATATATATATATATATATATATATATATATATATATAGTGAACCCTCGCTATATTGCGGTTCACCTTTCACGGTCTCGCTGCTTCACGGATTTGCATTGATGAGCCGTTCATTACAGTTCTCATCAGGTGGCGTGTCGGTTTATAAGAATCTTTTTTGAAAAAAGAGTGACAACTACCGATAAAAATGTGTTCTTCTCCCGAAAAAAAAACCTCACCTGCACCGCGGGCTTTAGAAGAAAAAAACGCTACAGAGCGGAGTCACGGATGCAGCGCCTCAGTCAAAAGAGCAGTGAAATACACACGAGTCACTATTTGTCCTACTGTACTTTGTATTTTTTTTAATAATAATTTTTAATTTTCTCCCGTTCTAATCCAATGACTCGGGTCGCGGTGGGCCACGCTGATCTCCGCAATTTGAAGCCTTCAGTTCGTATTGATTAAAATTATTATTTTACAGCTTATTTGTAAATAATAATAATAAAAAAAACGTTTATATAGTACTTTCATTTGTTAAACAAATGCTTGGGCCGGTAAAAAGGTTTTGTTCTATGGTTTCAATATACTATAGTGTATTTAATTGTATATAATAATTGTAAAAAAAATAAAGGTTACTACTTTACAGATTTCGCCCATCACGGGTTCTTTTTGGGAAGTATATGTACATATGTACATGTACAAATGTGTTTGTTTATATAGCAATAAAAAATTATAAAAAATGTGTGTG
Organism: Fundulus heteroclitus; assembly: GCF_011125445.2. Lineage (NCBI taxonomy): Eukaryota > Metazoa > Chordata > Actinopteri > Cyprinodontiformes > Fundulidae > Fundulus > Fundulus heteroclitus. Next base: position 33,769,193 of record NC_046379.1, on the reverse strand, counting down.
TGGCTGTGTTTTGAAACATACATACATCATGTCAGAATATTCTATTACTTTTAACCCCACTAAGATTATTTAAACGCACTGGACCATTTGTTATAATAGCTATAGTTTTAAAGTTTTAAGCTAAACAAATGTGAAAATTAGTTCAACATTAAACGAGTTATAGTTGATTAAAATTAATTCTGCACCTGGTTAACACATTAGACTGAGCGGAGTTGTCGACCGCCCCAAGATGGCGCCCCTAAATCTCGTCAGCGCCTATAGGCGAGAGCGGTCGATGCGGGGTCTACTCTTTATATATGTCTATGGTTGTGTCCAGTATCACCGGGTGATTGTACTCTGTTAGTTTGGTCCAAATCCTGTACTGGGAAGTTCCTCAAAAAGGGTGCCAATACTTAATGTCACCAAAGCTCACCAAAGGCCATGTGTCAGATGCTGACACCCCACTCACAGAAAAAACTCAGTTAAATAGACGGAATGGTTAGTGCTTGGTTTGTGCACATTTGTGCCGTTAAAATTAGCGTTTGTGCTGTTTTGGTTTTGAAGATATTAAAGAATATTTGTTAAGTTCATCTAGAGTTCACCATCCCATCATTTTGCTTTGAATCCAACCAAGCTGGTCAACTTCTTTAGTGCTTCGTTTGTGCAAATTTGTGCCGTTAAAATTAGCGTTTATGCTGCTTTGGTTTCGCAGATAATATAAGTTTTAATTCCGGCCGGTGACGTCACCACAGGTCACCGCTGCAAAATAAAGCGCTACATTGTTATTCCTTTGCTGGTGCTGAGCTGGAGCCAAAGCAAACCAGAGTGGTCAACTTCTTTAGTGCTGTGTTTGTGCATCTTTGTGCCGTTAAAATTAACGTTTGTGCTACTATGGTTTCGGAGATATTATGAATTTTAATGTTGTTATACTTTATAGGCTGACCAGTGTGATTTATTTTTTGCAGTTTTTCTGTTATTGATTTTAGTTTGGGTATGTTTTCTGCGTTATATAAGCCTGTATACTTTAATTGCCCTTTTGTTAGACACCCCCAAATCTCCCTATTGTAGAGCAATAAAGGTTTGCTATTCTAATTAATTCAGAGGAGTAATGAACTATGACTACTAAGATCAACTATAACCAAGTTATTGTTTGAAAATGTTATAAACATTATACTCTCGAAGAAGAATAAACCCTTCTGATTAGGAAAAATAGACTTTATGAAAACAGTTGAACATTCTAATAAATGAAATGCCTTTTTTGGCAATGTCACTTGACATTGCTATCTAAAGTAAAGTTCTTTAAATGAGACAAAATAAATCGCAATATTTATTCAGGAATAAAGTACAAAACAATATAACACACATTTTACAATAGCAGCTAAAACAACTTGCATGATAAAAGAAAAATATAAAATTAATTACTGCTTTCTTGAGAAAAGTGTTGAGACCAAACGGTAGATCTGACCACATCTTTTTACACAAATCAGGAACATCATTAAGGACGCCAGCCATCCTGCACAGAGACTGTTCCAGCCTCTCCCCTCAGTCAGGAAACTAAAAAAACAAACAAAAACATGTGTCCCAAGAGATCTTTGCCAATAAGCAGGAATATATAAATCATTTTATAAGAATGCTGTAGGGGGGGTGGGGTGGGGTGAGGCTCGGTAGATGACACAACTTCATAGTAATGTTACTGATTTATCAGTAGAAATATATTAAAAAGACTTACGTTTTTTCCAGTGACGGCAATAACATATGATTTACCGTAGCACTTTATTTTGAAGCGGCGGGCTGGGATGACGTCATCGGTTGAAATTAAAATTCATAATATCTCCGAAACCAAACCAGCACAAACGATAATTTTAACGGCACAAACCTGCACAAACGAAGCACTAAAAAAAGTAGCCCAGTTTGATCGGATTCGAAGCAAAATGGGGAGATGGTGAATTCTGGATGACCTTAACAAATATTCTTTAATATCTTCAAAACCAAAACAGCACAAACGCTAATTTTAACGGCACAAACCTGCACAAGCGAAGCACTAACCATTCCGTCTATTTAACGGAGTTTTTTCTGTGGGTGGGGTGTCAGCTTCACGCAGCTCTTCCATCCCTCAGTGCCGTGTAGCCTTGCCACCGCATTTCTACCATAATATAAAACCGACATTAAATAAACGACTCACCGTCACGTAGTTGCAAGGAAAACACCCAATGGAACACCCTTCGTCTGGGTAAATTGGACTTGATTCAACAATATCCTTCAGTAATTTAGGAAAAACGGCAGCACAGCACAGCAAGCAATAGGGGGTTTTCAGCTGACGTCACGCTCACGTGACTACTCAGCGCGTCCGCCATATTGGGTGGCAGTCGTTTCGCACCGTTGACCTGCATTGTATGACGCCTTAGGCAGTATTGGAAGCGAACAATGGGGAAAACGTGTTTAATGGTTGGTTGCACGGCCCGTGGAGGTGGAGATCAACGCTTTCTATCGCCTACCAGCCGTAATAGTGAATCAGTGTGAAAAAAAAAAAAAACAGCTGTCTGAACAACGCCGTCACCTATGGCTGACACGGATATCCAGGTCCGATTTGGACGGTGTTAAGCTGGAATACGCCAGAGTCTGCGGTGCTCACTTTGTCACAGGTAATTAACTGTTAAGTATTTAAAACATATAAGAAGAATATATTAATAATAGGGCTTGGGCGTTATGACTTATTACTTTCCGCGGCTGTCGTGTTGACTGCCTCCGCCGCCTCTACTGCCTATTACTACCGCATACTGTACTCCCTCTCTCAGCCGTGTTTTAATTTGATTAATTTCACCTTAACTTGATTTCAACCATGGTAAACCGTTGCTGTATTGTGGGCTGTAACAGCGCAACACATGATCGCCATGGGAAAAACATAGAAACAGATTAATTTTCCACCGCTTTCCTGCCTGGAGGCGCAACCACGGAGAACAACTGTTAGCGATAACAAAGAGTCGGCTCGCTTGGATCGCGGCTGTAAGTCGACCGAACATAACTTTCCACAGTATCCCGATGTCAATGAGAGTGTGTTCTAAACGTTTGAAACACATAGCAGCTAGTTAAAAGTACATTACATGCGCGAGTGGTTGTTAGCGCTAACGATTAGCATGAGCCAGAGCCCGGCTGAGCGCAGCTTACCTTTGAACGAGTTACAGAGATAAAGAGATCGTCGGCTCGCTTGGATCGCGGCTGTAAGACCGAACATAACTTTCCACAGTATCCCGATGTCAATGAGAGTGTGTTCTAAACGTTTGAAACACATAGCAGCTAGTTAAAAGTACATTACATGCGCGAGTGGTTGTTAGCGCTAACGGTTAGCATGAGCCAGAGCCCGGCTGAGCACAGCTTACCTTTGAACGAGTTACAGAGATAAAGAGATCGTCGGCTCGCTTGGATCGCGGCTGTAAGACCGAACATAACTTTCCACAGTATCCCGATGTCAATGAGAGTGTGTTCTAAACGTTTGAAACACATAGCAGCAAGTTAAAAGTACATTACATGCGCGAGTGGTTGTTAGCACTGACGGTTAGCAGCTACTAAACTAGCATGGGCCAGAGCCCGTCTGATCGCAGCTTACCTTTGAACGAGTTGCTGTGTTCCCACTGTTTGCTGGCTTTATGATCTGCAGCTCCTACCGGCGCCAATACGGTAAATACAACTTAATTTTGCACTGGTCATTGTTCTGCTTAAATAATTAAAGCCGCGAGCGGCGTCGATCGGCCTTGCAGCCAAGCGCCTTCGCGCACCGCCCGCCGCCGGCGGGCGGTGCAACACATTTGCGTCGGATTGTTTACATTTTTACCATCTTATTAAAACTCACCCGTCCACGTATGATGGCGATTTCCTTGATGTACATAACCAGATGTGAACTGGTTGTGAGCCTCTAGATCCTTGTAAGCTCTCATTTCCTCAAGAGTGTGCAGAGGGGTTTCACTGAACACCAGGTAATGCACTATGTCGCCGTGCTCTACATTTGGCCAATCATCTGGATTACGGCTAAACAAGGCACCGTGGAGGGCATACGGGTCCATATGGTCGATCACGGAACATTTCCTCAGATATACGTCCTTATCTGGTCGCTCTAGCGTGCTGGCGTACTTATCCATTCGCGATACGATAATACGTGTAAGACAACTAGAGATAAGGAAGTGTGCCACCCAATATGGCGGACCGGAAGTTGGCCAGTGACGTCAGTGAAAACACCCTATAGCAGCCACAAGACGGAGGAGTTCACCTCTGACCCGGAACTCAAAGAGCACTGCTTGTCTGCTCTGAATAATACACAGCGCCCCTCGAATTACGGCCGCCATCTTGGGGCGGTCCACCTGCTACCCTAACCTGCTGATTCAAGCTGAACACACTAACCATACCCCGGCACTGTGCGGCGTATTTTTGTTTAAATCGACGGACTATTGACGTCAGGGCTCGAGGGATAACTTTTCATATGTAAGATTAAAGAGATTGTGATGAAGTTGAATACGGCCGCCATCTTGGGGCGGTTGACCTGCTACCCTAACCTGCTGATTCAAGCTGAACACACTAACGATACCCCAGCACTGTGCGGCGTATTTTTGTTTAAATCGACGGACTATTGACGTCAGGGCTCGAGGGATAATTTTTCATATGTAAGATTAAAGAGATTGTGATGAATTTGATTGTTTTATTGTACTATTTGGTATATTTAAGATATATGCTAGATAAATTAATCTGGCTATTGAGTTAAATGAAAAAAATCGTTTTTTAAAGCCAAAGGGAAATGAAATATTGTATTTGGTATATTTAAGATATATGCTGGATAAATTAATCTGGCTATTGATTTAAATGAAAAAATCGTTTTTTAAAGCCAAAGGGAAATGAAATATTGTATTTGGTATATTTAAGATATATGCTGAATAAATTAATCTGGCTAATGATTTAAATGAAAAAAATGTTTTTTAAAGCCAAAGGGAAATGAAATATTGGGTGAAAATGTAATTCTCTGAAATTGGCACAGCTTGGAGTCGAACCTACGATCTTCTGCTTTGCAGCCCAACACTTAACCCACTCGACCAAAACACCAGTGTCGTTCTCAGCCGAACATTATTGAGAGGTCAATTGTGTTAAGAAGTGTTTTTTGCGAATTCTGTTCCAACTGTAAGTCAAAACGGCGTCAAGTACAAAAAGCCCTGATCGCGGCGTCGAGACGCACGTTTTGATATATAGTTTGTGGGGGTACAGCCTACGGTTCGGGCTGATATATAGTTTGTGGGGGTACAGCCTACGGTTCGGGCTGTATTAACGGTACTATAATAATAATAATAATAATAATAAAGAAACCCTTATTAGGTGCATAGCATAAGGCCTCCGCCATGCATTTTCAATGCATAGGCGGGCGCCTAACTAGAAACGTTCAACTTCTGAAGAAGTTGAAGAAGGCGCCCGCCTGGTGGTGTGCGTAACTGTCAAAGGCAAAGCTTCTGAGTGTTGGCTAGGCTGAGATTTTGTAGGGTGTAAGGTACATCTGTTAAGAGCTTGTAAGAATTATAAATGTGTCTCTCTCTGCATGTGGTGGAAAGGAAAATGTAAGCTGTTCAGATTGAATGCAGCTTATTTCAAATATGTTTGGTCGTTTAAAAATTATCTTGGTTGTAGGCTTTTATTGCTTGGGGATTTTATATCAAATGCTTTTAGAGGTTCTACTTAAGCAGAGGTTTGATAAAGATTTATGTGCAGGAAGGCAAAATGTCTGTCTTCTATGTAAACTGTTGTCAAAGAAACATCAGAAAACAACACAGGGAAGACACCAAAACCAATTGCATCAGTGTGCTGACACTGTGGAAGGTAAGACAAATACCACAAGATTTTCCAATATTTTAGTATTTAACCTTTTGCCACGGGTCAAAACTTAAGACAGGGCCTTACCTCCATTAGCACTCAGAGTCTCATTGGATTAAGCACTGGACAGCACCTGTGGTGACTACAGAGTCCAGCCCAGAAAGTCTGCAGCCATTTCAGCACTGGACATTTCTGTACCAGATTCAATGTGTTTATGGGTAACATATGACAAAAAGGTGTGCTCAACATAATATTTAAATATGTTAATGTGACACAAATAAAACCTACACCTTCTGGAAGTTGTAGCAACCAGATACTTAGCAACAACAAGCTTGTTTCCATTTTCAATGTTTTCTGTCTTTATCTGCATGTGTGGTTCTCCCTTGCATTGCTAGGAATTGTGGGGCCCTAGAATGAAACCATTACAAGCACTGTTCCAAAGTTGGCAACATTTTTAAAAGAAGCCCTTTTCTATCATTGTGCACTTGTGAAATAAACTCCTAGTTTACTTAGAGGCTTGCACTGCTTTTTCTGTTTTGTTACATTTGTTGTTTATTTGGATTTTTTAAGTCGCTTTCCTTGTGGTTTTCCCATAATTTAGCATGTATATTGTAATATATAACTTTTTGCAATGGAGTACTGTCGATCACAGATCAACAGCTTTGGTTATTTTGTCTTTAGCCCCAAAAAAGGCACTTCTGACATTGACTCTGGTTTGGAGGGTCCTGACACAGAGTACTCCACATTATAAGTCCATACCTGGTATGTAGGTGGTCTTTATCCACCAACTCTGTGTTTAGTCTTCTCATTGGGAAGCTTTTCCCAATTTATTGAATAGATTCTTCTTGGCAATTCTCACGAAGAATCTAGTTCTTGTCTAGTTCTGTGTTTAGGAGTAAATGTTTTCCTTTTACTGAACTTTAACATGTTTGTATGTTTATACAATTTGCATGTTAAACCTTGTACTAGTTACCATTGTCATGTATACAAATAAACAGACATCAGTATACTGACAAACATATTTATTAACTGAAAAAACAGAACAAACTTTAAACAGGCAATAATTGTTAAAATTACACCTACAACATGCTCTAGGATAAAGAGAAATCAAACAAAGTGAAGTAAAATACATATGATAGCATGTGTAATGCGCATTGTCTGTAAGAAACAGATCAGCTGCATCTTATAGGTGATGCCAATGACACGTCATTATTTTCTGTGTCCTGCATGAGGGCAGCTGTGGAATGTTCTCTTATAACCAAATGGCCAATCTGAATTAAACAAAATATATATAAAAGGTTACACACAGTCAACAGACCACAGTCCAAGCATTTTATCTACAATTTAGGGTTCAACTATTTGAGCTAGGCCTGTTTTAGGTTGCTATGCACACATTATTTTAAATTTACATTAAACTAGGTAATCTAAGACTGTTCAGTAACCAAGGTCAAATTCGTCTACTGTACCTCCACCCCAAGAAACCTCCTACCTGATCCTCCAGTGTCCATCCCCATGGACAGACATGCATCACTCTTAAACCTTACAAATCCAAGAGTATCAGTAGGGGGCATCACAGGGTAGGCTGAGCCTCTACCAGAAAAACGCCACCTCGTCTAAGAAATGGTAAAAAACTGATGCAGCCATGTCAAAGAGAATCCCGCTCTGGCCCAATCTGAGCGGGAAGACACCCCGTATTGAATCAAAAAATTATCCTGAGTAATTTATGGATCTGTGATACCCATCAGATCCTGGTTGTCTACATAACAAAGCAAAAAGATTGCAAGAACTGTAGATCTTAGTGTGTGTCTGTAGCACAGAGTTTCCATTCTTAATTATAAAACCTTAACAATCAACGTAATGCAACAAGGTATAATACATAAAAGCCAACATGACGATGGAAGTCAGTGGAAAAGAGAAAAATCAAAAACATTCGTGAAATAAAAACTGTTCGTATGTCAATACGGCAAAAAGCTATCAGGACATTTTGAGCATGTGGCAGACATCAATGTGTTTGTGCATCAGTGGTTAGCTCAAGGTTCTTGGGCAACTGCTCCTTTGTTATAAAGTGAAAAAAAAATAAAAATAAAAAAATAAATAATATATATATAGTTCTGTGGCGTCTTCCTTCCAAACTGCTGAAATTGAAATAACAAAATACAAAAGCTTACTTAAGGCCTTTTATGTTATCAGTGACATTTGTGAATTCAACAGAATACAAATGTACCTTCTTGTCTACAGCGTGGGTTGAGAAGCCCAACTGAACACTATGGCCAGTCACAGGGCTATTTGGTCATTCCTTCAGTCCACGGTAATACTTAGTCCAGTGCAAATTCTAAAAGAAACCATGATATACAAGAAAGCTTTTGAGAATTTAACATAAGCATTGTACAGATTGTAACTACATACATTTTAAGTACATACCTTCACAAAAGCTCTGAATATTGAGACAGACCTCTTGACACACCTCAGTACCCAATATCACCTAAAAACACAATCATAAGATTGTTGTAATGGCAGAATGATTGAGTGATGACAAAAAAAATTGTAATAAAATATTTGTTAGGTTTGGCCATGTGTAATTTGGATACCTTGCTGCAAATGGTGGGTTGCCTTCCAGGTCTACCAGGTTAATCTTGATGTTCTTCAAACACAATCTTATGTGTGTCACCTTGCATAACTTGCAAAACAGAGAAAAACTTGGGGGGAAAGGAGTTAATTTCACCCAAAACCTGACATACAAAGCTGTAAACTTGAAGTGCAACATCATTTCCAAGCAGGCACAGGGCGGTAGCAGAGACAGCAACAAGAGGTTGAAGCATGCATAGTGTGGAAAGCGGACGCAGGGGAATAGGATGAAGCATGCATCGGGGTGGCAACAAAAAATAAAATAATTACACATTCCCAGATTTAAAATGTAGCCAAACATGGCCATTCTGGAACATGGTGGTCTGCATAGCTCTGTATAAGCAGTGGTTCATGATCAATAATAACAACCACCACCACCAAAGGAAAGTCTAATGGGAGCACTGCTAAGAAAGAGAAACAAATTGTGCCATAAAACATATTCAAAGGAGTCATTCTTCTGCAAAAAGTGTAGGCTCATGTTAGACTTAGAAATTATTAAGAGGGTTGTAACAGTCAGCTGTGCTATGTGATTGCAACTATTAAATCAAGAACAAAGCAACACTATCCTGTCCAATTGCATTTTACATGTCAAAGTGAAGGAGAGGCAGCAGCAGACAAAGAAGACAAAATACAGTATACCGGGTTGTGGTAACTGTAATATGTCTGCAATACACCTGACTGGACACAATATTCTGGGCGAGATATGTAAATGTGATCAATCAGGGTGTGCTTTTTTGTTGTTGGAGATGAGATAAGCTGAGTGAATCCTTTGCTTTCAAACAAGTCCTTGATTGCTGTTTTTCCTGGAGAGAGAAGATCTTCATTGAAGTCTCCCAATACAACAATCGGCTGAATATCAATACAATCAAGACCATCCAAGAAGCTCTGAATGTTTTTCAAGAAGCTGGCAAGATCATAACTGGGTGGCCTGTAAACCGTGGCAACAAGGAGTGATATCGGAGCGTTCAATCTAATGACATTGTACTCAAGATCTGTAACATTGTGAAAGTATCTGCGTTCCTCAGGTTGAAGAATGCTCCTGCAGTAAGTTGCTACTCCTCCCCCTTCCTTGGAAGCAATGTCGGCTCTGCTAGAGTAGGAGATGTGTCTGTTGCGCGCAAACAAACAATAACCCTCCATATTTAAAGAAGCTGGAAAAGAAGATCCAAACAAATGACTTTCTGTAAGACAGAGAATATCGGCCAATCCCAGTTCATGATGGTGCTTCATGTCGTCATAGTGACATACAAGACCTTCGACGTTGTGGTGGATGATTTTCAATGTAGTGTGCTGAGGACTTGATGGGAAATGCAGGAGGGGGCTGGTGTTGGAGAACGATGCTCGCCTCATCGTATCCATGGCCGCTGTGATTCTTTCATCAGCGTAGATCTTTTTCTCATCAAAATCGATGATTTTAAGCCCTCCCAAAGAAGTTGTACGACTTAATCCCACATACGCCATGCCAGGTGCAAACATACGTTTTAAAGAAACAACTGCCGATTGCATGGTCATCCCTTGTACTTTGTGTGCTGTACACCCAAAGGCCAATTTAAGTGGAAACTGTCGTCGCACCACTCCTCTCACGCTGCTTTGCTCCTCGAATCTCTCAATGTAAACCAAGTCGTCTGGTTTACCACGCATTCTTTTGGTACGTCCAGCCGTGGAATTGTCCAGTCTCAGTCCGATCAGTTTCACAGTTATCGTTTTGTCATTGGTGTGGGTAACAATGTCTGCTATCGTTCCAAAGGTTCCATTCACCAGGCCATCCTCTACATCCAGGTTCCTCGTTATCATGACTCTAATACCCAATCCAGCTTGGATGTGGTCGCACAAATCTCGACTGTTGCCCCTAACGCATCTGCCCAAACTAATCATGTTTCCTGTTTTTGTTTCTCTCCTGTATTCCTCTGCGTAAACATCAACAATAGCTGTACCTAACGAGGCAACCACTGCAGCGTTGTGTGCATCCACCTGTTTGTTTGTTGCAAAAATGTGCAACACATCCAACGGACAATCCTTGGGATCTGCAACACACTGCGTCAGCAAAGTTCTGTCCTCTTTGCTGAGATCATCAGCTTTCCTTTTGACACGAAGCCGGTTAAGCAGCTCAGCAAAGAGTTTGTCATCCTTCTGTCGCATGATCTCTGTAAGACTTACCAGGCAGAAATTCTCATTCCAGAGATCAAGTACACCATCCTCCATGACACAAAGAGGTTTTGAAGCTCCCAAGGGGGGCAGTTGGTAAAAGTCTCCCACCGCAAGAACACAAATCCCACCAAATGGCCTTGTGTTTCCTTTGATCTGCTGAAATCTCCAGTGAACATATGCCAATAGTTCTTTAGAGACCATAGAGATTTCATCAATAATCAAGATTTCCACATTCGAAAGAACTGCTCTGACCTCATCCAGGGCATTTCCAAGTCCCTTGTACGGTGGCTTCAAGCTTTTGGGGAGCTTCAAGATGGAATGCAAAGTTTTGCCTGAAATGTTGTATGCTGCAGTCCCAGTAAAAGCGGTCAGGAGCACAGTGGGTTGAGACATGTCACCGACATCACGAAGTCTAGGAAGCTGATGCAAAAGCTTAGTTGCCTCCTGGTAAACACATTTGATGACATGCGATTTACCACACCCTGCTCCTCCTGTCAAGAAATAAAAGAATGGTTCAGGGTTCTGACCCCAGACACGCTGCAGGCACCAATGGCGAATTGCATAGAATATGGATGATTGAGTGTGATTTAAACTGCGAAACATATGTCTCACAAAGTCAGGGCTTAGGCTTGGTACTTCAACTGCTGGCAGGGATACATTCATTTGGTAATCTGGAACAGGGTCCTGCTCTTCATCTTCTTCCACCACTGGTCGCTGCGCAACACATTCCAAACGGTCCACTTCAACCTCAGGCGCAAAAGTGTTCCAAGCATTCCGGACTGGTCCTTGTCTTTCCATTTTTTCCATGATCTTGTCAATTTTTTTCCCATGTCCTTCATACCTGTTGCGATTAAAGTCCACCCATTGTTTCACACGCCACCTACGGTGATGTCCATTGTTGTAAAATGATTCATATGAAGGGTGTTCATGATTGTTGAGATCCTCGTCGCTCCTGTGTGGCAAGTACAACTTCAGGAGCCGCCTGTAAAACTTTTCTGGCTGTTTCTTTTCAGAGAAACGAGTGAATCTAATGACGGCTGGCTTCCCCACTGTTCTCTTCTGGATATAGCCAGCTTCGTTTAAGAGAGGGATTGCATTGGGTCCTTTAATTTGCCTACCGTACAGGACCCTGTATTCAGATACAAATACAGCTAGACACATGTCTTCAAATTCCACAGTTTGAGGTCTGTTGATGTATTTGTCTGGCAATCCTTTCATCCAGATATCCTTCTCATCTGGGCCCATGTTCTTGAGTCTGCTCATTGGAAGACTAATTTTCACAGCGTCTTCTGCTGTTTGAATGAAAATGACACTACGTGACGACTTCTTGAGAGGTAGACTGCAGGTGCGGGCTACAGACTCCTGAGCACTGACCTCTCGTTGTTTTGAATAAGCCTGCATGATCTTCTTCATCTCATCCCGTTGGTTGACATTTGAGTTCTTCAGATCCTCAATGACAGACTTGAGAAACTGTGACATTTCATGCTCTGGCTTGGCTATGTAGGACATCATGTACTCGATGCAGCTGTACTCATCAAGCACATACTGAATGTCCATGTTGGCATTCCATGCACGGAGGAGAATGGTGATCGTGGTTCTTTCCATGGGTAGTTTGGGGAATCCAAATCGGCATTCAACGTTTCGTTTCTTGCATGATTTGGAATGGTTTCTGCTGTGCATCTGAACCTCCTTGACAATTTTATGGAGCTCGGGGTCTGCGGTTTCATCGGGCAATTGACAGCATATGTAGCGGTCGATGAAATTTATGACCTGATCGCAACATGACGGATCTTCCATCTCGGGTGCATCCTTAATCCATATCACTGCATGTATATGAGGTGAACCCCTAGCCTGAAACTCCACACGATAAAAGTAATCCTCAACAGGTCCAAGGGGCTGCGCCGGGGAAAGAATGAGGTCCGTAAAGAGTGCGTCCACTCTCTTGTCAAACATGCGCATGACAGTGACTGGATTGCTTCTAAGAATATCGCACTTTGCATTCCAGTCAAGTTCTGAAAACTCTACCTGTTGTCCATGCTGAGCTTTGATGGCCTCAATGAACTGTGGCCATCTCATTTCAGCAGCGGAGAAGGTCACAAAGAAGGTAGGTTTTCCAAGCTGCCGAACCATGGCATGCAAATCACGGAGGCCTTTTTCCCAATAAGCCGGAGTGCCTCGTAACGGTTGCATGAAACGAGTGGCCTCTTTATTGTGGATCAGTGTTTCCACCTCTTCTTTATCCTGGAGCATTTTATTGGAAATGTTCCGTCCATCTTTGGTCGTTGGTTTTCCTTTTCGTGTTTGAATAGACATGCTGCTGTTGGCCATGTGGGTCTCAGTGATAAACTGAGCAAAGAAAAGATAACTCTGGTCTGCCGCAAACCTAGTGTCTACCGAGAAAAGACGTACATTGAAATACATACTTGGAGACAGCTTGACTCGTCTGACTTCATCCAAGGTATTTCTTCCAGTGGGGAATTGGACTGGGTAAGCCATGGATTCAAGTCTGGGAACACTGAAGAAGGAAACAGGTTTATTTCCTTGGGCAGGAGCAATGCTGAAAATTCCGTCTCCATAAGATAACACTTCTTGTGCCAAGTCCGGGGGCTGGATGCACGTGTCCAAGACTAAACCAGGCCGAAGCGCTTGATGCTCTTCTCCTATGTGCTCAGGTTGTTGGTCTGTTGCTGCACCTGAATCAGTGTCAGATTCAGGGATTGACTCCTTGGTTGGCTCATTCTGTTGAAAATCACAGGCAGCACTTTGATTTATTGCAACATCCCTGTAATCGGGATGGGTCTGTTTAAGTGTTGTCAGACCAGCCAGAACATTCTTCATGTTAACAGTGTAAAAATACTGATGTCCTTTGAATGTTATTTTTCTTTTCAGCTTGACCTGTAAGAGCTGGGCTTCTGTGTTGGGCCGCGGGAGACTGTTTACAGTTGTTTCCATATCAGAAGGAACACATACAACTGCTCCATGCACTGCTTTTTGCTGTCCTTTTGGCAATGACACGATCTTTGCAAATGGGATAATTTTTGCAATAATCTGCCTTTCCAGTACATTCAGCTCAGCAAGCTCTGGGGGAATGGGTGACAGATGCAAGCCATTTGCAGCAGCAATTGGTGGCATCCCTCCTCTAAATAGGTGGTTGTCACATGTGAAGCAGATCCATTCCTGCATCCTCTCCTTAGGTACAGAACATGGGGCAGAGCATGCAGATCCACAGATGTGAACATATGTTCCTGTTAAGCACTCAGTCACCACTTGCCTGTTCTTTGTATACTTACCTCTGTTACAATGCTTTACTTGACCTGGGAAAAGAGCTCTGTGACACACCGTGCAGACATATGTGGGTCCATGGCGAATTTTATCGTGAAACTTTTGTATTGCAGCTTTTATTTCTTGAGTTATCAGGGGCTGTGGAGTTTTGTGGTAGAAGACGTTTCTTTTGTACTTTCTTCTGATTCGCAGAGCATGATGTAGTATCTGGGTTCTGGAAAGAATGTTGTTTGACATCCTTATTTTGTTGTTGGAAGCACTACTTTTAATTTTTTGGACACGATAATCAGGCTGTTTATGGTACTTTTCCTTCAATGATTCCCGCATTTTCATTTTTTGTTGGCTTCTGAAGACTGGATCATCTCTGAATCGAGTCCTTATGTATGCTTTTTGCTGGTTTTTGAAGACTGGATCATCTCTGTACCGAGTTCTTATGTATGCTTTTTGCTGGTTTTTGAAGACTGGATCATCTCTGTACCGAGTTCTTATGTATGCTTTTTTCTGGCTTCTGAAGATTGGATCATCTCTGTATAGAGTTCTTCTATACTTAGCAACGTATGATTTATGCCTGGCTCTGAAGTCAAGTAAAAAGTTATATTTGAACTTCATGTAATTTTTTTGTCTTGTTTTGAAAGCATCATCTACCTTGTATCTGTTTCTCATGTGATCCCTTCTCTGGGACTGTTGAAGATAATATTTTTCTTTTATAGCCTGTAGCTTTTTGTTCCTAAATGTAGGGGATGTATTGTATCTTTGTTTTTCAGATGCACTTTGTCTAATTTTTGTAGAAGTGTTTTGTTTCTGCTGTGATTTGAGCCTGTCCTTAATTTTTCTTCTCTTGGCTTTTTCAACTTTTGTCACCTGAGGGACTTTTGGAGCAGTTTCTTCTACTACATTTGTCATTTCTCGCAACCATGGAGACATTTCCTCTTCATCAAAATCTTTGTCTGGTTTTCCAACAGGTGGACTTGCTTTGGCTGTTGGACTAACTTCCTCAAAAACATTGTCCATTTCTTTCAACCATGGAGGCATTTTGTTTTCATTCAAAGCATTCTCTGGTTTTCTGACAGTTGGATTTGCATGTGTGGGGCGAAGTGAAACATTTTGAAATGTCAAGGCCTGAGGAAGGTCATCATTACTATTATTCCTGACAAAACCCACTGGTACAAACTCATAGGTGGCATTCGGGCCACGGTTTTGAAACAGCCGTTGCAGATGTTTCAGCATGGCAGTTCGGTTGCTGAAAGTCATCATTATTGCAGTGCCATAGGGTTGGGGCAGACCTGCAGAATTTCTTGAGTGGGAATCAAAAACTCCAAACCTGCCATCTCTGTCCCTGAAAATTGCAATACACTCTGGAGTCACCAGAAGAAATGCATGGGTGACATTTTCTGATAGACACCGCAGTTCTTCACCAAGAGACAAAGCCATTTGCCGAGACCTTTGAGGGCTTTCAGAAGGAGCAAAGACACGACCAACCCTTAAACCTGTTGTGTGTACTTCATAAAGGTTTCTGTCTGTCATTACATTCCTAGGCATCTCTTCAAACGTTAAGTGGTTATCTTCAAAAGTTCCATCCCTCAATAGCTGTTGTTTAGTGGCAACATAAAGTTTATCACCTTTCATGATCACTCTGTCTAGTAACATTGTGTTAAACTCTAACCCCTCATTGTGGTAAGCTAAAAATGTTAGAGCCATGCATGTGCACTGGTGATTGCGTGAAAACTTATCATATCTTTTGTCGGCTTGGGAATGTGTAGCCCTCACAGACAGGACAGGTGGACCTCTGACACAGGGTTCCAACACAGAAGCCTGTAACAAAAGAAAATTTAACAAATTCAGTATTTGTGTTATTATTCACCGTTATGACAACACACCAAGAATACAAAAAAAATACTATTAAAGATAAAAAGATTGTGCAATGTGTGTAATTTAATACAGTTCATCTATATAGGGCCAATTCACATGAAATCACAACTTAAGAGACTTTACGAAAAAAGAAATTAAGTATGTATGGAGTACCTTCTGGCCACCACCGACGACAGTTCCGTGGAAGGGGTGTGAAGCAATCTGACCAGGCCCCTTGCCGTCCACAACAAGCCTGGGGAAGGGATGTCTGGCCGAGACATGGGGAGAAGCAGGCACAGGGCGCATAACAGAGACAAAAGAGGGTGACGCAGGGACGGTGCATGAAGGTGAGACAGACAGAGGTGGAAAATCAGACACTAAGACGGGCGGACAAGCAGGCAACGACACGGGCGGACAAGCAGGCAACGACACGGGCGGACAAGCAGGCAACGACACGGGCGGACAAGCAGGCAACGACACGGGCGGACAAGCAGGCAACGACACGGGCGGACAAGCAGGCAACGACACGGGCGGACAAGCAGGCAACGACACAGGGGGACAAGCCGATAGAGGTGGAAAAGCAGACAGAGCTAGAGACTCAGACACAGGCGCACTTAACTGAAGTTGTGTGGAGACAGCAGCCCACAGCAACTTAGCAAGAACCTCCATCCCAGGTGCGTCACTCAGATGAACCTGAAACGCAGTTATATAAAATATTTCATTACAGACAGGAAGTGTAAGTCCAATGTTGTTGTTTAAAAATAAAAAATATAACTTACACCATCCCTACTCCACATGTCCAGGTGGCTGAGAGGGAAGTGTTCAGTGACCGGAAGGTACCGAACACCTAGACAGAAAAAGAAAAACATTGTTACTCCTAATGTCAACCAGGCTAACATTGTATTGTTGAAAGATTATACAGACTTGGCAATGAAAGAGTGTTTTTTGGGTAAATTCAGTATAAAAGTTGTTTTACAAAACCACTTAAGTACCCAGTCCCTCCCAAAAAAGAAATAAAAAATGTTTATTCTTTTTTCCCCCCGGATAACAATGCTATACTTGGTAACATATAATGGATATGACAAAAGTTTTAGTGTAAACACAGATTGTTTACAACACTTACTTCTCTTGGCTGCTACACGGCTGTACTCCTGTCGCAGGAGTGCCTGCTCCCTCTCCTCGACGATGAGCCGTGGTGGGAAGTCCAAAACAACCACCTTTTATTTCAAACAAAACAGAAGAAGCAAATTAACATGTCATATTTTCAGATGTAATCGATTAGAAATAAATGTAGTGGGTAAAAAACTTACATTAGCACAGAGGTTGCTTATGGTATGTAACAAAGAGTCGAAGTCCTGTCCCGCCTCCTGGAAGGTTGTGCTAGAACTCAAGTTGTTGCTGGGCGCCAGAAGACAGATGACGTCTGGGGTCCGAGGCAGAACCACATCGAGCACCTCACGCCGCAACTCGTCTGCAGAGGCTCCAGGAGAAGACAGCACCCCTAAGGACAAAGTACTCCCTGGCATGGTGACAAACCCATCCACAATAGCTCGCAAATGGGAATCGCCAACCAATAGAGCAAACTAAAGAAGGAAGAAAAAAAAAAAAAAAAGAAAAAAAAAAAAAAAAAGAAGGGTTTAATTGATATTGATTCAACATTAGTTTATGATATGGTTATCCGAGGTCAGGTCATGGGGGAAGCAGCTTCAGTAGGGAGGCCAAGATGGCCGTGTCCCCAGCTACTTGGGTCATGTGCTACAGGGGAATCCCAAGACGTTCCCAGCAATTTCTGTCACAACCCAAAGCTCATGACAATAGATGAGGGCAGGAACATAGAACAAAAGTTAAATAAAGATCTTAGCATTTTGGCTCAACTCTATGTTCACCACAACGGACCAATAAAGCACCCATTTCACAGCAGAGTCAGCACAAATGCACTGGTCAATCTCCCATTCATCCCCCCCCCAAATCAAAATATTAAATAATAGTATAAATATATAATACCTTTTTCTCTGGAGCCTCAGCTAGGAGCACGAACTTACGCCTACGCCTGGTTACGCGTGAATAGCCCCACTGCATGACACGATGCCGATACCCCGTCCCTTGACCTGTTTGGAGACACATACGTTAAGATCAAACCTTCAGGTCTTTGAGAATTAAAGAAATTCTATAATGTTTTCTACATACGTGACCCAAGGGGGGTTGATGGCCCACGAGGTTCCTCCTGGCACACCATGGGACATGTCTACAAAAGAAATGTTTTTAAATAGATGTTTAGATCAACTACAAAGTAAACTGCATTTATTTGTTGCAAATAAATTAGCAAATATTTTTCATGGACATACCTGGTCTGGGGGCCCGAACGCCATCAGTAGGGGTTTCTAAAGACAGAAATGAGTAACATGAGTAAAGAATGAATTCAACAATAAGACATTGAAAACTAAAATGATAGTTATACCTTCTTCTCTGGAGACTGACTGGGGGACCAGGCCTGCGGGGTGGGTTGGGGTGTCGTGGGCTATAGACAGAGAAATATTTGCAATCATGCCTAAGGCCAAAACTACCAACATTTACTGAAATGGTAAGAGACCAAAAAAAGATAATACTGCAATGTATAATTGATATACCTTGGCGATATCTGGCTCAGGGTCCATCCTTCTCCATCTGATCTTTGCTGCCTCCGACCGACGCCCTCTTCGTGGCATTCTGTTAAATCACAGCAAAAGAGAACTGGGGGGAAAAAGTTGTTATTCAAATCAGAAGCAAAAATAAAGTCAAATGTAGTACAAATATTTTGCTTGATAGAAAGATAGAAGTAAGTCAATCAAATTTAACAGTGTGTGTGTATGTTTTTGTGTTAAAATAATTGTGTTGTGTAAATGTGTAGATTATGCTTTTGTCTAAATAAATTTAGAATTAAGAGGCAAGTGTATTTATGAGCTCTTGATGCAGGTGAGTTTCACAGCAGGTAGCAGTGGAAAACGTCCAAATCGCAGTCTGGCACACGTGAAAGGCTGTAATAAGAAAAGCAGAGTTTGGTTTAAGGATGCTTTAAAAAAAAAAAAAAAAAAAAAAAAAAAATTCTAAATAAAATGTTAAGTATGCGGATACGGTTGCAGACTACACTACGGCCTTCAAACAAGACTAAGATCCTTTTAAGAACTGGTGCTAGCCTCAGTATATCTTAGAAATTTGTAAAAACAAATTTAATAAAGAAGGGTTAAGAAAAACAAATTAAAAAGGAGCTTTTCATATCTAAAGCAATAAAAAAAAACATTTAACTTAGTGAACAAAGGCTTAAACTGTGGAAGCAGTTTAAAGTAACTTAAAATAAAAAGGAAATGTTCTAAAGCATAAGCTAAAATAAAGCAAAAAATGACATTGTAAACTATGGAAACTAGTGCATACAAAAGCACATCAAACATCTTTTACCCAGTGGGTAAAGGAGGAGAAGGAAATTGATAAAACAGGAGGAAAGGCAACTGTCAAGATGACAGTCAAGAAATCTGCTTTAGCACCATTTGCCCCAGTAGGTATAAAGGTCCTCCAGCAATTCCACCCCCACAAAATGTTACAAAGCGCCACGTGGAAGAGGTGTGGAACCGACTCACAATATGAACTTAATGAGACAAAAGGCACATTCATGCATATATACAGACACACACACTGATACAGGAACACGTGCTAAATCACTTTAACATGGATTTAGCCAAAAATTATATGCCGGCGTTTTTTTTTTTTTTATAAAAAAACAACAATCGTTTACATTCACAGCATGTTGAAATTACATCGCCTCCGACGTCAACGCAGGATCCTCCAAATATTGGTGGAACATGAGGTATGTTCGTGTATTTTATAAACACCTATCGAGTACAATGACAGGCAAAATTCCTGCAAATTAACCCACGCATTGTTTCTTATATAGCACTTTATAAAAAACGGAATATCACAATACAGTTTAACTTCCTCAAAGCACACACCAAGCAAACAAGCCTAGGCGGTTTTAGTTATATTGTACTTCGATAAAAAGAAGTAAAACAACAGATTTCATGGAGAACACCGCTTACCTGGGAGGATTACGTCCAAAGACGCAGAATCTTCTTCTTCTTCTTCTTCGTGTGGGAGGAGTGTGAGTGAAGGAGCGGAAGAGAGAGCGAGTGAAAAACTCTGTTTTGAGTGGTTTTTCTTACTTTTTTCTGTCCTTTTTCACTGGGTGAGTGTATATATTGTGTATATAGTTGTTTTATTTTGGTTGTTAGGGTTTTTTTTTTTTTTGGTGGGTTTTGTGGGGTTTGGTGGCCGTCGGGTTTTGCCCGGCGGCAGGTCGGCGTCTTGAACGCCATGGTGGTGGGTGGTGGTTCTGGTGTCTTCTCCACGCTGACACGGAGGAACGGCATCAAGGTGGGTGCTGGGTCTCCGTGCAGCGTGGAGGACGTTTGTTTGGCGGTGGGTGAGGTGATTGGACATGGTTCCATCAAGTCCGCGGCTCGCATGAACGGAGCCGCGGTGTTGTTTGTTGAGCGGGTTGAGCAGGCGAACCTGTTGGTCGAGTCGGGCATTTCTGTGAACGGCTCGTTCCTTCAGGTGTCGCCGCTCACGCAGCCCGCTACCAGGGTGATTTTATCAAATGTCCCTCCGTTCATTAGTGACGAGTTTCTCGTTAAAGAGCTCTCTCGTCACGGAAAGGTGGTTTCCCCCGTTAAAAAGATTCTGTCGGGGTGTAAATCACCTTTGCTGAAGCATGTTGTCTCCCACCGGAGACAACTCTTCATGATCCTCAACAACCGTGACGAGGAGCTAAACCTGCGTTTCCGGGTGAGAGTGGACGAATTTGACTATGTCTTGTTCGCCACCTCATCCGGCATGAAGTGCTTTGGCTGTGGACAGGAGGGACATTTGATAAAATCGTGCCCAAACAGAGCCGGGGCGGCTCCGTCGAGCTCCGCGGAGCAGCAGCCTGCGGCAGCCAGGGAGCAGGTGGGTGTGTCCGGCGAGGCTGGAGCTCCTGCTGCGGTGGGGGAGTCTGGCGCTGCGGGGAACTCCAGCGTAGCCGCGGAGGAAGCCGTGGCGTCGGCTCCGGTCGCTGGAGACCGGCAGGAGAGTTTAGTGGAGGAGAAAAATGTGGATGAAACATCTGTTCCACAAAGGAGTGATTGTGTGGTGAGTGAGGACAGCACGGTGGTGTGTGGTGGTGGGAAAACTTGTGTGACTGGTGAGGAAGTGGAGAATCAGGGTGAGATGGAGCAGGATGGTGTGTGTGAAGAGCAGGAGGGTGTGACTGGTGTGTGTGAAGAGCAGGAGGGTGAGACTGGTGGTGAGGTGACTGGTGTGTGTGGAGAGCAGGGAGGGAAAGGTGAGGCGGTGGCAGGTGGAGGGGAGGTGAGTGTGGGGGAGTCTGTGGTGGCTCCTGTGGAGGAGTCTGTGGGGGAGCCTGTGGTAGCTCCTGTGGAGGAGAAAGGCGAGGGAGAGCAGGTGATGGAGCAGGAGGCGCCTATGAATTTAAAAAGGCGCAGTAAGAGAAAAAATGTGATGACTGCTGTTCAGAGCAGTAAACAGGTCAGCAAGCTGGCCACAGAGAGAAAAGATGTGTCAGACAGCAGCGACAGTGAGGGTGAGCTGTCTGACAGCAGTGAGGTGTCTCTGTCACAGGGTAGCAGTGCAGAGGCACGTTATCCTGTTGAATCTTTTAATCATTTTCTCCAAGAAACAAAAGGATTAAGAGGGATAAAAGTAGAAAAATATTTTCCCAATTTAAAAATATTTTATTTCTCTGCGAGATATTATATTAGAAGAAAAGAAGAGTCTGGGTTTTCTGATCAGGAGGTTTTTAGACTGAAGAAAATTATGGGAAAAGTGAGAAAACAATTTTGAATAGAATGATGAGCACTAACTTATTATTTTTATTGTGCGTATTTTATTGTGGTGTTGTTTTTAGCCTTTTACCCAACATGGATAATTTTAAAATAGCTTCTTTAAATGTTAATGGAGCTAGGGAGGCTGTTAAACGCACCATGATTTATGAAATAGCAAAACAAAAAAGAATTAGTGTTTTATTTTTACAAGAGACGCACAGTGATCTTAACAATGAAGCAGACTGGCGCAAGGAATGGAAGGGAGAAGCTTTTTTTAGCCACGGCACCTCCCAGAGTTCTGGGGTGGGCCTCCTCTTTTCCTCAGCTTTCACCCCAAACTCTTTTAATGTAGAAAGTATCGTCCAGGGAAGGTGTCTTTTAGTAAAAGCTCAGTTTGATCATTTTAACGTAGTTTTTATCAATATTTATGCTCCTAACGTCGGTGCAGAGAGGAAGCGTTTTTTAGAGAAAATTGGGGAGAGGTTGGGAGATTGCGGGTTTGATGATTATGTTTTTTTAGGTGGGGATTTTAATTGTACAGAAAACGAATTGTTAGACCGGAATCATAAAGAGCCTCACCAAGCTTCCCAGCAAGCCATGCAGAAGCTTGTCTCGTCTCACGGCCTGGTGGACGTGTGGAGGAGGATGCACACAGGCTCCAGACAGTACACTTGGTCCCACAGTAAAGAAAACCGCCTCTCGTTAGCACGTATTGACCGTTTTTATTGTTTTAAATATCATTTTAATGTGTTTTAAAGCATGTCAGATTTTACCAGTAGCTTTTACAGACCACTCTTTGCTTTTAGGGAATGTTTTTATAACAAACATTTTACCTAAAAGCGCCTACTGGCATTTTAATCTGGCTTTAACTCATGATCGTAGTTTTAGAGAAGCTTTAAGTTATTTTTGGACTGTTTTTAGACAAAGAAAGGGTGATTTTACTTGTCTAAGGCAGTGGTGGGACCATGGAAAAGTTCAAATAAAACAACTTTGTCAACAGCATACTCTTAATGTCACTCGTGACGTCACCAGATCTATCAGAGATCTGGAGATGAATATAGTGGAACTAGAACATTTAAGTGAGTCCACAGGAAATCGAGAGCATATTGAAGCTCTCAAATCCAAAAGGCTAGTTTTAGCCAACCTGCTGGAGTCTAAAGTCCAAGGCGTGTTGGTCAGGTCTCGGGTTCAGAACATCACAGAGATGGATGCTCCCTCTAGCTTCTTCTTCAGCTTGGAGAAGAAACGCGGGCAGAGGAAGGTGATCCATTCTCTACTATCTGACACAGGGCAGCAGGTAAGTGAACCGGGCCAGATCAGGAGGAGGGCTGTTGAGTTTTACTCCTCTCTGTTTGAGAGTGAGTATAAGGAGAATGAGGAGCTGTTTGGGGAGTTCTGTGGTGGGCTGCCCCAGGTCTCTGAGGAGACCAATGTACAACTGGTGCGCCCCCTGGGGGTACAAGAGCTCCATACAGCCCTCCTGAATATGCAGGGCCAGAAGGCCCCAGGCATCGATGGTCTTACAGTAGAGTTTTTCAAAGCCTACTGGGACATCCTGGCGGAAGACCTACTGGAGGTCTATAATGAGAGTTTGGCCGCTGGTTCACTCCCGCTTTCGTGCCGCAGGGCAGTCATCACCCTCCTGCCCAAGAAAGGGAACCTGCAGGACATTAAGAACTGGCGCCCTGTGTCTCTCCTCTGCACCGACTACAAGATCCTCTCCAAAGCCTTGGCAACGCGGCTGAGAGAAGCTATGGAGCAGGTCATCCACCGGGACCAGACCTACTGCGTCCCCGGCAGGTCCATGGTAGATAACGTCTACCTAATTCGGGATGTTTTGGAGGTCTCCGGTTCATTGGGTTTAAGAACGGGCTTGATCGCATTAGATCAAGAAAAGGCGTTTGATCGCGTCGAACACGGCTTCCTGTGGAAAACTATGGAGAGGTTTGGGTTCGCCGCTGGTCTGATCGCCAAGATCCAGGTGATGTACAGTAGCATTGAGAGTATGCTAAAGATTAACGGTGGTCTGTGTGCTCCTTTTAGGGTGCGTAGAGGTGTTCGCCAAGGCTGCGCCATGTCCGGGATGCTCTACGCGCTCTCCCTGGAACCCCTGCTTCAAAAGATACGTTCTACTGTTCATGGTTTGGTTTTACCTGGTTTTAATAGTAGAGTGGTTTTATCTGCCTATGCTGATGACGTTGTTGTTTTTACTAAAAACCAGCAAGATGTCGACGTACTGAACGAGATAACAACTAAGTTCTCTGTTTTATCTTCTGCGAGGGTGAACTGGGGAAAAAGTGAAGCCCTGGCAGTGGGCGAATGGCGTGAAGGGCTCCCGGTTCTCCCTCAGGGACTTTTATGGAAAAAAGATGGTTTTAAATATCTCGGTCTGTTTTTAGGCAATGAAAACATTGAAAAAAAGAACTGGGAAAACATGGAACAGAAAATAGAATGTAAATTAGAAAGTGGAGATGGCTACACTCCCACATGTCATATAGGGGAAGGGTTTTGGTTTTAAATAACCTTGTAGCATCTCAGCTGTGGCACAAACTTTCCTGTTTAGACCCACCGTCTGGTTTGTTGGCCAACATACAAGCAAAAATGGTCAACTTTTTTGGAACGGGTTTCATTGGGTGCCACAGTCTGTGTTGTTTTTACCCAGAGAAGAGGGGGGCCAGGGCCTTGTCCACTTAGCTGGGAGAACAGTGGCTTTTAGATTACGTTTTGTACAGAAATACCTGGCAGGGCCCTCTGACTTAGTGTGGAGGGACGTGGCCAGCTGCATTTTTAGAGGTGTAAATAACCTGGGGCTGGATGCGGCTCTGTTTTTAACTGATTTAAATCTTTTAAAGTTAAGGGGATTACCGAGGTTTTATCAGGGTGTTTTTAAATCATGTACCCTGTTCAATTTAAAGCCATCCCAAACGACTAACTCTCTGCACTGGCTTTTACAGGAGCCTTTAATCTGTGGGTCCAGGCTGGACGTGTGTGACGGCGCTGGACCAGGGCTGTCGGAGGCCGCTGCGCCGGTCAAAGATAACAACCGTGAAACAGCTGGTGGAGACTGCAGGACCGTCCCTCTCCAACGTCGAGGCCATGGGTTCCGTGATGGGGGTACGGTCTGCCAGGCTGGTGCGGCGCTTCCTGGACCTCCTGAGGGGAAAGATGTCGGCCAAGGAGAGGAGCCTCCTCCGTGCTTACTGTGAGAGACAGAGCCAGCCAGACCCGATGGACTCCTTTCCTGGCCTGATCCTGGATCCTGGGTTCCCGGAGAGAAGTGGACCTCTGCTCTCCAGCCTGGACCCACAGAAGATGGTTTTATCCACTATGGATCAGAAAACTGTTTATAGAGTTTGCTCCAAAGCCATAAATCGAAGACACTTCGAGAACCGCGCAGTCTGTGTATGGACTGATAGACTTGCTGGTAGAGCACCCCAGTGGAGGACTTTATATAAGCCTCCAATTAAAAAGAGAACTGGTGATCTCCAATGGAGGATTTTACACGGTGCCATCGCCACAAACTCTTTTTTATCCGTTATTAATCGGGCTGTTTTAAATGAGTGTCCTTTCTGCAGTCTGTCTGAGAACGTTTTTCATGTTTTTATGGACTGTAACAGACTAAAGACCATTTTTAGCCTTTTAACAAATGTTTTTAGTCTTTTTGGCACTGTTTTTACTACTTCTTTATTTATTGGAGGAGTGTGCCAAAATAAAAATAATAAGGCAAAGGCCAGACTTTTAAACTTCTTAATCAGTGAGGCAAAGATGGCTATTTATTTGTCCCGTAGAGACAGACTGCAGGGAGGACCTCACCTTGATGCTGTGGCTCTGTGGAAGTGCAACGTTAAAGCTAGAATTAGGCTGGAGTTTCACTTCCACAGAGTCACGCAGAACATGGAGGATTTTATGCAGTTGTGGGGTTTTAAAAAGATTTTATGTGAAGTGTCTGAAGGAAAAGAACTTCAATTTAACAAGCTTCTTATGTAAGAATTTTATGTAAATGACATTTGGTTTTAACTCAATTGTTTAATTGTTTGGCCTTTTGTAATTAAAGTTTTGTTAAAAGTCAAAAAGTCTTCTTCTTCTTCTTCTTCTTCTTCTTCTTCTTCTTGAGTTTATTTGCGGTGTGCAATCTTCTTCTTCTGCGTCTTCTTTTAAAGACGCAGACTGATGACGTAGATCCGGTTTTGATTCCGTGTCAGCCAATCAGAGAGAGACATCCCTCCATGACGTAAAGTTGTGCTCACGAGTCATAAATTGAAAATAAGTACTAAAAATGAAACACTTCCTTCAGACAAAACCCAGCTGAAAGAAAAAGTGTTTAGACCCCCAAGGGAAAAAAAAGAAGAGTAAAGTTTTGTTAAAGTAATGAACGATCGGCGCATAGCCCATGACGTCACCCGTCATAGGCTACATGGGCGTGTTCTGCCTATGCTGTGATGCGTCAGAGCGTCCGCCATCTTAAAGGTGGCAAAGCTGCAGTATTCAGTCACTAAAACAGTATCAGTGGGAGTTTAATGTCAAAAAATACTTTTTTCCGAAGTATTTTTGTTTGTGTAATATTACAAGTTTATTTTCGTATCCCTTTAACTTCATTCTCCTGAATTTATTCTTGTAAAAAATAAAAATTAAAACAATCTAACCTGGTCCTATTACTCCAGGAGTAAAATAATTATGCAAACTATGACTATTCTGGAAATGTCCCCTCTTAATATGACGTTTTTCTCATAACAGTACCAGTTTAGTGTTTGTTATTTTTACTTAATTGTCCTAGGAATTCTTCTCTCATATTCTTAATTTTACCTCTTGATTTTACCCAAAAAGTCTGTCGCTAAGGGTTCACATGTCACACGGTTTTATGAAATAATGAAGACCACAATGTTTAGATTTAACAAATTAATGTTTATATTCATAAAACATACACACACACACACATATATATATATATATATATATATATATATATATATATATATATATATATATATATATATATATATATATACAAAAAGTCTGTTGCTAAAGGTTCACATGTCGCACGGTTTTATGAAATAATGAAGACCACAATGTTTAGATTTAACAAATTGATGTTTATATTCATAACACATATACACACACACACACATATACATATACACACACATATACACACATATACATATACACACACATATATATATATATATATATATACACACACATATATATATATATATATATATATATATATATATATATATATATATATATATATATATATATATATATATATATATATATATATATATATATATATAATAGCATAATGATTTTGTACACTTTTTATCTAGTTAATTCTGTTCTAACATCATCACGCTGTGGATTTAGTAGCTTCTAAGAACTTTAAAAAAAAACAAAAACATGTTTTTCTAAGATGTCTTGGAAACGAAGGATGCCAAGAATTTAGTATTTCATTGCCTTTATTAACAAACTTTAGAAGGGATATAAATTGCCACAATTCTCAATTCAGTCACTAGGGGGCAGTGAACACGAGACAGGGGAACGTTTATAATGTTGATATTTTAATAATTTCACAACTAAATTTGTATCTTTTACGATCACCCAAGCTAATTAAACAAATACGAAAATGGTCTGTAACAGAACTAAACCTTGGATCGTCCAGGATCATCGATAGTCTTGCAAACAAAACAATTCTATTTCAACCGGAAGTGGATTCTGACCACGCTTAGCCGGAAGTTAGCAGGCGCCATTTTGTGCAGCCTACCGTGTTCTGGTGTAGGTACCAGATTAGCTGTGTCTCAATTCGGCGGCTGCGTCCTTCGAAGGACCCAGCCTACTCAGCCTTAGGAGGACCCAGCCATCGGAGGACGCTCCGGAGGATCCTCAGCCGTTGGTAAATGGGACGGTCTAGCCTTTGGAGCACTTCCTGGTTGTGACACGACGTCATCACGTCTACCCCAAGCCCGGGGAAAACCAGCACCAGCGCGGGGTCCGGACAAGATGGCGGACATGTAAGACATATTGCATCGTGCTCTCAGTACCAGAACATTATATGGCAATTATATGATAGATTCCCCGAATAACACTTTAAGAAGAATTTGATTCTTATCAAATTTTACTACTCATTTTGAAAGAAAATGCGAAAAGCTGCCCAGAAAAGAGCCAATGAGCATAAGTCGCTCACAACTACCACGCCTGCTACTGACGACCATAACTACACTGGCATGGAGCCACAAACAGATGCTGAGGAGGATGAATTTCCTCCGCTCCCGGTTACACCAAGTAAGTCTCCAGCTGCCAAGAAACCTTCTCCTAGTTTTCCTCGAACAACAAGCAACCCAAACACTGAAGATCCCATTACCATGCTTGCTAACCTGATCAACACAAGAAGTGATGCACTGGAAATGAAGTTGGGAAATATGCTTGAGCAAATGGAACTTTTTAAAAAGAAGGTTGACTGCATTGAAAAACGTGTAGAGCTCACTGAAAAAAACACCACAGCCTGTTCGATTCGTGTTACCGAGTTGGAGCGCTATAGTCGCCGTTGGAACCTCAGACTTCACGGCGTCGCCGAGAAGGAGAAGGAGGACGTGGTGACGGAGGTGACCCAGGTCTGCCAGGAAATTCTGCCGAGGGAAAAAGAGAGGCTTCAGCTCTTTATTGATGTTGCTCACCGTGCTGGAAAAATGTTCACCGGCAGCTCCCGTCCTCGACCTATTATCATTCGTTTTGTCGCCAGAAGGTACCGAGATTACATATGGAAAGCAGCTAAAGGCAACGACTTTCTAAAAAAAAATGGTCTCCGTTTTACCGAAGATCTGTGCAAAGAAGACCGCGACTTCCGACAGAAACTATGGCCGTCCATCCAGAAAGCTCGAAAAGAGGGGAAATCAGCATATTTTGTAGGTGGTCGCGGTTTCATCAATGGCGTAGAGATTCCTGCAGCTTTTGACCCAGTGGAGGAGTAATCTGGAGTTTAAATATCCTGCTTGGATCACTCTTTTGTTCTAAGAATGTATATTCTACTGCCAAATAATATTTAGTTCCTTAATAAGGTGCTGGTCCACGATGTTTATGTTACTATTCACCTTCTCTGACCGAGCACTTTTTTCTTGTTCTCTAAATGTTAAATCTTTCATTTATTTCTCTCAATGCCAGGGGGATGCGTAATATGTTAAAAAGGAAAGCTTTATTTCTATTTGCCAAAAATGTCAATCCTGATTTTTGTTTCTTTCAGGAGTGTCATTCAGTTGTTTCTGATGTTAATTTTTGGAAAGCCCAATGGGGAAATTCCATTTGGTTTTCTCATGGTTCTGAGCATTCTGCAGGAGTTATGACGTTAAAACATAGATTTAAGGGAAATATTATTGCTTCTGAATGTGACCTAATGGGACACTATATCTGTCAAGTTTTTTCTCTTGAAAACCATTGCTTCATTTGTGCTAATATTTATGGTTACAACAACAAAGGAGAGAATGATAAACTATTTCACTTAATAGAGATTTTTTTTTTAGAATGGTTGAAGAAATTCCCCAAAGCTATAATTATCATAGGAGGAGATTTTAATACTGTTCTTGATGGGGATCTTGATAAATGGCCTCCAAGCAGACCTAATGCCTCTAACTCAACTGTCAAATCCTTTATGGAAAAATTCAACTTGACTGATATCTGGAGAGCTATCCATCCTCATGACTATATATTCACTTGGAATAATAAATCCTCAACTAGAATGTCCAGAATTGATTTCTGGTTAATATCAAACACAGTAAACAAGGAGAATGTAACTGTTAAAATACTTCCTACTCCTCTTACTGACCACAAAGCTATTGAATTAATTTTAAATTTTTCAGACAAAAAACAGTCTTTTTACTCACCATCATACTGGAAAATGAACAGTTCCTTACTGCAATTTGAAGAAGTCTCTGCAAGTATATCAACGTTATTAAATCAATACTGGTCTAAAGCTCATGTAGATGCTCGCTATAACCTTAATTGGGAATTGTTCAAATTTGAAGCTGGCAAATTCTTAAGAAAATTTAGTAGTAATAGGATCAAAACTATTAGAGCAGAAGAAAATTATATAATTTCCAGAATTGTTGAGATGTCTTATTCAAATCCTTCCACTTTAAGTGATTTAAAACAACAAGAATTAGCTGAATTACAAATTAAGTTAGACAATATATATATAAATAAAAGTAAAGGTGCTTTTGTTAGATCAAGAAAAAAATGGATGGAAGAAGGAGAACAAAATACCCATTACTTTTTCAATCTTGAAAAAACATAATGCTGTCAATAATTCTATTAGCAGACTAAAAATTAACAACTCAACAACTGATAACCCCGATAATATTGCTAAATACTGTTGTTCTTTTTATGAGAATCTGTATCGTTCTAACCTCTGTCAAGCCTCAATTGATTCCTTATTAAATAATTTAATAGTGAAACCGATTTCTAATATCGACCAGAAACGTTGTGAGGAACCAATCACCATTCATGAAATTCTTGATGCTATTGCACATCTCAAAACCAACAAATCCCCTGGCACCGATGGTCTAAGTGCCGAATTCTATAAAAACTTTTCTAATAACCTCGCCCCTTTTTTACTAGAGGTTTTCAATGAAAGCATTAAAAATGTCTCTCTGCCAGCAACTCTTACACAGGGCTTAACCACACTTATACCGAAACCCAACAAAAACCCTTTATTTCTTGATAATTGGCGACCGATTTGTCTTCTTAATACCGACTATAAAATATTAGCCTTGGTGATCGCTAAAAGATTAAAATCAGTCCTTCATTCAATCATTGACGAAACTCAATCAGGATTTATGAAAAATCGGCATATCACGAATAATATAAGACTTGTTCTTGATATTTTAGATTATCCTGATTTTGTTTCTGATAATGGATTTATTTTATTTTTAGACTTCTATAAGGCTTTTGACACTGTAGAACATGGTTTTATATTTCAAAGTTTAGAAAAGTTTGGATTTGGAAAGCTATTTATAACGATTATCAAAACTCTATATCGAAACAACAACAGTTCTATCAAATTAAAGAATGGCTCCTCTCCTAGATTTAACATCAGCAGAGGAATCAGACAGGGGTGTCCTGTCTCCCCCTACCTGTTTCTTTTGGTAGCTCAGCTTCTGGCAGACCATATTAAAACGAGTCCTCTGACAGGGTTAATTGTTGCTGAAAAAGAACTTATCCTAACACAACTGGCTGATGACACTACCCTGTTCTTAAAGGACAAGGATCAAGTTCCATTAGCGATCCAAGTAATAAATGGTTTCTCAAAAGCTTCTGGTCTGCATCTGAATCTCAACAAATGTGAAATTATGGCAGTTAATGATTGCACAGAGACGTCAATTGAAGGCATTCCAGTTAAAAACAAGGTTGTTTATTTGGGCATAACCATTACAAAAGAACAAAAAAATCGTAGCTCCGTAAATTTTGAGCCTTTAATTCTAAAAGCTAAAAAGAAACTTAATCAGTGGTTGGTCAGGGATCTCTCACTACGAGGTCGTATTCTACTTAGTAAGGCTGAAGGCATCTCTAGGCTCACTTATGCTGCTCAGGCTTTAGATCTTGATAAAGGTGCTGAAAAAGAAATTGAAAAATTGCTCTTTAACTTTGTTTGGAGGAATAGAATACATTACATTCGAAAATCTACTTTAATTAACTCGTACGAAAATGGAGGGCTTAACTGTTTATCTTTCTCCACCTTAAATAACACTTTCAAAATAAATTGGATTCGCCAGTTCTTCGCATCTCAAACTTCTATATGGAATACTATTCCCCATCACATTTTTTCAAAACTTGGGGGTTTAACCTTCTTCCTGATGTGTAATTTTGATGTACATAAACTTCCTGTCAATCTCTCTAATTTTCACCGTCAGGCTTTTTTGTCATGGTCACTTATCTACAAACACAACTTTTCGCCTCACCTGTATTTTATTTGGAACAATAAGGACATCCTATACAAGAAAAGATCATTGTTCTTGGATTCTTGGTTCAGACATGACATTACTCTGGTTGATCAACTGTTTGATGACAATGGCACATTATTGAGTTATGAGGGGTTTCTCTCTAAATTTGACCTCCCCATTTCTTCTGGAGAATACGCAAAGGTTTTTGGTGCTATTTCATCTGGGATTTGCATGTTATACAGACAGAGGCCTAGACTTAATTCTTCTTCATCTCCCTCTCTGACTCCCATGGACTCTTTTGTTGGAAAAATATGTCTCACCTCATCTCTACGTAAGAACAATAAGTCAATCAGATCCCTCTTTCAGAAAGAAATGACCACTGTTCCTGCTGTTATATCATATTGGACCCGATTTGTATCTGATGTGTCCTGGAAACGTACTTGGCTGTTACCCAATCACTTTCTCCTCACTAACAAGGTGAAGGAAATATCATTCAAACTCATTCACAGGATTTATCCTGTGAAAGACTACCTAAAAAAGTTTAAACATGATATTCCTGTGAACTGTACTTTTTGTGATTTTCTCCCAGAAACTGTTACACATTTGTTCTGGTTGTGTCCATACTCTAAGATGTTTTGGCTACACTTCTGCAACTATGTGAATTCAAATGTTATGAAAAATTTTCAGCTTCATTGGAAAAACATTTTATTTGGCTTTCAACTGCAAGATAAAATGTTTCCCAAACCTTTCCTTATCAATCTTTTAATTTTGTTAGCCAAATTTCACTTGCATAAATTTAAATTTCTAAAAAAAAAAGCCGGACTTTAAAGTTTTTTTAATAGAAGTTAAGCAATATTTTCATACAATTCAACTCTCTTCTCATCAGAAGGCACAGAAAACTATAGCAATCTGTTCCCAACTAGAAATTCTAGACAACTTAATGATGTAGAACATATATTTACTTGTGGATTACATACACGTATATATGACACTCCCCAGCGCATATGTTTGTATAATTGCTTGTCTTTTCTCCTAACTGTACTTGTTTATTTTGACATACCCCCTGGCATATTTGTTTGTTTGTTTGTTTATATATTGTTGTATGACTTTAATTGAAAAAAAAAAAAAAAAAACCAGCACCAGCGCCGATAAACGACGCAAAAAAATGGATATTGAATTATTTTTTTTATTTAATTGTTATTGGAGGAGGAGAGTCAGTTTACACGGCTTCGGCGGCAGCAAAACCGGCGACGAATTTTTCTCAGGCTGGGAGAGCGCAGTGGAGAGGTAACATTTACCTGCTATTATTTTCACCCACAGGGGCCTGCTAATGATCATAATATACCAGTTATTAAACAAACGCTTGTCAGCAGATTGACGAATATGTTTAAATATAAAATGTTATATTTATTTGTAAGACTTGATATAAGCTTATGTTTGTAACTTTAGTAATTTGAATTGAACAGTTAAATGTGTACAAACCCTGTAAATAACTGACTTAAATCACTACTTTCAGTATCACTAATGTGTTGAGAAGCCAAATAAAACTAATATTGAGAAATAAATCATTATTTGTCTAAATTGTTATCCCCTTACTGCCTGATTTTATTTGTAATTATATAACGAAAAAATAATACAGGAAAAATAAATATAAATATATAACATAAAAAAAAAAAAAAGTTAAATAGTGGATCTAGATTAAGTAAAATAAGTAAAGGCCAGAATTGTTTGGTCACAAATTAGCAACACCAGGCGTTAAGCGGTTAACGTTCACTAGAATTATATCAGCTAAAATGAAATTGCTATCATCTAATCCTGTTGTTCTTAATCTTCATGTCTCTATCCAGACAAGGCCGATGTACCGCTGCATCAACTTAAATGCACAACATCTGCCTGGGAGCCGGTGACATCATGGCCCCATACGATGAAGTGCAGGACGACATGCCAGAGGATGAGGAGGGGGAGAACGTGTTGGAGGCAGTCAGTGGTGCTCCCTGGCGGAACCAGCTGTCTGCCGAGGTGTCTGCCCTGGAGGAGGGTCTACCCGACCACGATTACATTTAGATGGCAAGTATAATCACTTTTTAGCTTTTCTCATGTAAGGGTTATGAAAACAGTTGTAGTAAAGTCATTTTCTGCATCTTCTTAAACATTTTTAGGAACATGGCAGCGGTCAGTTGGGTCAGCCCTGCAAACCCTGATGGACGATGTAGTGAACAGTGGAGAGAGGCATCCCCCACCCCCCAGATGATGTCCCACTCGCAGTGATAAGACTCCAAGGTCATCTGTGTGGCATCCCATCAAGTCCAGCAGCACCACCAGGGACTCCTGCTCAGTCAAAATTGTATATATGTTCTTTAGTAATATTTATTTTATATCTTCTGTAAATAGTTGTAGTAGTTACTTTTAAAATCTAATGTAAATAGTTAAAATGTTTTTGATAGTTTATTGTAAATACTTGTTTCTCTAAAAATAAATTGATGTTGTCACTGAGAAGTTGTTCTAAGTTTACTTAAATTGTGAAGAAGTGATGAAACAGATAATGTAAAAAGGTTGAAAGACTTTAAGAACACAAACAACAATAACTTTTATAAACAATTTAATAGTTTAATTTAACAATAACAGCAACACAGAACCTGAACTTGTAAAAAAAAACACCAAAACAAAATTAACGTCTGTCCACCATCCTCTCCAATAAATCAAATAATCTGTCCATCCTTTCCCGACTCTCTCTTTCTCTTCTCTCCTCCGCCTCCCTCTGCCATCTGATATCCTCCCTGATTAAATCCACCAACTCGTCACTCCTACTTCTCTTCCTCCTTTCCCTCCTCTCTCCTGGCCTCTCATCCTCATTTTCTTCTTCATCTTCCCCCTGATGCTGCTCAGCCTCTGCAGCACCTGGCTCTGGTGTGTCCTCAGGGATGGAGGCAATCAGGACAGGTGGGGCAATAGAGGGCCTCTGTCCTAATACCTCATCCATGAGGACAAACCATGGCCAGGTGGCAGCAGTAGGCTTCCCACTGACCCCCTGCCCTGTCCCTGGATCTTTGCATTCCTAAAGTAAAGAAAAACAATTTGTGTCAACAGATGCAATTTTCTGTAGTGTTTCTTTAAATCTAGAATTAAGGAGTGTTTCATGAACTGGATGGATTCATGAAATTCTACAGAAAAAGACACGACTTTGGAATGTTAACTTGGAGATGACTTTTTAAGCTTACTCAAGTGTAAATTAACCTGAATATAATACATGTAATATGTCATTTCCCAACACATATACACACACACATGTATATAGCCAAACCTGAACATACTTTGTATTTTTTCTTCAAGTTGTCCCACTTTTTTTTGGCCTGTTGTGGCTCAACTTTACCCTCCAGTCCCATTTTTTGAAGGATTGTTCTAAACAAGAGAAATGAGAAAAGATGAACACACAAGGATCACTACTATCACAAATATAAGATTTGAAAAAAAGTGACATCTGGGCATCTTTTGATGTGATCAAAAGATTATATTTGTACGTTGGTGTTTGAACAGGACTTCTTTGAACTTGTGTGACTTTTACATACAAATGCAACATGTATATGGATTTATGCCTCAACTCTTACCTCCATCCAACTGTGGCAGTGTTCTTGGCCCCGGTAAAGAGGTGGTCATTTTGCCCACGGAGTTTAATGAATTCCTCTGTATGCTCCCTGCTCCCTAGAACAAAATTACATGTAAAGCATATTTCTGTTATATCAACAGGCAAAATGACTGTTCTGTATAATTATGCCAGTGTTGTTCTTCAAGTGAATTATACTTTAAACCTTATTATACTGTACTGTAAATTAACTATACGT
Organism: Fundulus heteroclitus; assembly: GCF_011125445.2. Lineage (NCBI taxonomy): Eukaryota > Metazoa > Chordata > Actinopteri > Cyprinodontiformes > Fundulidae > Fundulus > Fundulus heteroclitus. Next base: position 33,733,850 of record NC_046379.1, on the reverse strand, counting down.
ATTCAAACAAAACGTTTGCAGTATTGACAGCCCAGTACAGCTGGACTAATGTTATTTCTTCAGCTGCATTAAGCTTTGACAGTTCTAATAATTTGTAATAAACTGTATGAGAATAAATTGATCGGATTTGTGAGGGTTACAGCTATCAGCACAGTTACAATAAGATGTAGGTTAAAATAAAAAATTGTGACATTTTTATGAAGGCTTTTAATGTTGCTGAACGTCTCGTATCAACAGATTAGCTCTAAGCTTTAGCTTCAGCTGGTCCTATAAATTCCGGTGGCTCCATTACCATCACGTATTTTAATAATGTTCAGTTAAAAAAATAAAAACAAACTACTTACATTTAAAGCTGTACTCAGCACTACTGCCAGCGCTGCTGCTGCTGCTGCTTTCCATTGTAAGTAAAATTTCTCGCAAAATCAGCCTTTTTACTTCTTCTTCTCCTTCTACAACTACTAAAAAAAAAAAGCGAGCACAGCACCTCGGGAAATCTTATGGCCGGCAAGGCCAGTAAGGATGGTATCGGTGCATCCTCAGAATTCGGGGAAAAGGAGGACGCATTTGAAGGCTGCATTTTAAGCATCCTCAGATTTTTTGCCAAATGGGACAGCCTCCGCGCATCGTTGTGACGTCACTGGCCTTAAAATGCGTCCTTCGAAGGACGCAGCCGCCGAATTGAGACACAGCTATTGACTCGGGCTGCCAGATTGACTCGGGTCCTGCGTCTTCTGATGACGTCACTATACATTGTTGGTTTAACGTTTGCTCAATTGCGCAAAATATTGTAATTGGTCTGGACAACTTACTAAAGTAATTATAGCGGGGTGTAGGTTTTATTTGAGAGCGGGATTGCGGCTTGTAAACGGACAATTTTACGAAGAAAATCGCCATGGTCCCTGCGCCTCCCGATGACGTCACCAGATTCTCCGTGGGCCTTGCGCCTCCCGATGACGTCACTGTATGGCAACACCACTCAAACAAACTACATAGAGCCCGCGGTCTGCATTTGTAACGAATCAATTTTATTAAGTTAATTTAGCGGTTTCTTTTTTCTCAAAAGCTTGAACAAATATTCAAGCCATTTTACAAATAAAAAAAATAACAAATATTTGACAATTGGCTCAATGTTTGGAAGAATATTGTTAACAAAAATGGAAGGGCTAGCCAGACTAATTTATCCAGCATATATCTTAAATGTACCAAATACCACAATAAAAAAATAATCAAATTCATCACAATTTCATCTGGAATAATAAAAAAACTTGTGATCAGAAAGAACAACATCAGTACAAAAAGGAGGAATGAACGTTATTGATTTTACACTGATGAATGCCGTGATAAAATTAAATGTGGCTGCTGACTTTTATTAAAAATGAAATGAGTTTATGGTTTAGTTTCCCTTCACAACTTAAAAAAAAATTGGAGGAATTAAATTTCTCTAAGGTTGTAACTTCTTTGATCCTGCAAAATTACCGATTAAATTGTCAGACTACCACACAAGTATTCCAAAATGATGTTAAAAGTTTTCATGCCTCGACTAATTTACAGGAAAATAACCGTAAATTAACAAAATAAAATTGATTTGTAACAAATGGAGACCGCGGGCGCATAATCTAGTTTGTTTGAGTTGAGTTGCCATAGGTAAGACGTCATCGGGTAGCACCCGAGCCAATCTGGCAGCCCGAGTCAATCTGGTACCTACACCGGCGTCATTGGAAGGACTTTTTTTTTATCCTTGCAACGGAGACTATCTTTCGGACGACATACAGGTAAGAATGCCTCTACATCTAATAAATACTGTTTTTCTTAAAGTAACTAGTGCAGGAGCTATGTTTAAAGTGTCTGCTGCAGGAATACTTTAGAGAATTCTAAGGGTTTGAGAGTATCAGCAGCAATAAAAAAAAGCCGTGGTTGAGGACTAGGCCGAGCCAGCTGCTACCGCCGTCGGCTCGGAGCTTCGGCTCTGCGGCACATTCTGTCGTCTTAAGGGAATCAGAGCTGGACTTACACTATTAGACCTTAGCTGCTTGGGCTGTTTAGTGTATTTCTTTTTCTTTTTTTTCTTTTTTTTTGGCAGTCGGTATTTGACCGAAAGTTAAAAAGGGCTGTGAGTAGACCGCTTTTAACGCGCGTCAATGGTTTTTTTTCTCCCCTCGCTGCGCTCTCTGGACTTTTTTTTCTTTCCCCTCGATGCGGTTCAGTGATTATGGAAAATGGGAGAGAATGGAGTATTAAAGGAATATTAGGGCGAGATGGAGATATAGAGGAAAATATGGTAATTAATAAAGCATTGTTTTTATTTTTACATAACACAAAATTAAAAAATAGAATATAGTAGGTTGAACCATAGAGCTACACAGTCATGTACAGTAGGTGGCGGTATGCACCTATAGGTTGTTTGCAATCCGCCAACAAAAGGAAAGAAGAAGAAGAAGCGGTTCAGTGACCCGGGCGGGCCAGCGAGCGCGCTCACTGTTTCCAAGCCTGATTATTTCATAGGACTTTTTTTTTTTTTCTTTATGCGGGGTTGCTGTTCTTTCACGTTGTTTCTGAAAATGAAGTTGCTTTTTGACTCTCAAATAAGTGACGATGCAGTGTATATAACCAGCTGAAATCCCTCTGCCTTATAATGCACACATTGATGTAGTCACCTCTGTGATGCGATATACTCAAAACAAATCTAGCTTAACTTAACATGGACTTAGATCTGTGATTAACCCCAGAAATGTTTTTCTAACCAAATCATTTGCAGTTGTTAGTTGGAGTTCATCTGCCGTGTTTAACATAGCTGAAAGTTCTTTTTTTTTTTCTAGAAATAATCCATAATGTCTTCAGAAAGAACAAAAAGGAGGAGAATAAAGGTAAAAAGCCAAAGCGGAGCAACATTTGCTTGTGCTTGAAAATAAGTCTATGGCTTTGTTGGCAGATAATTCTGACAACATGGATTCCATGGACACTTATGCTTGTGTTGATGATAAAAAGACGCTGATCTCCTCTTCTCGTGGCAACAACTGTTTTTCTGTTTGGGGAAATGTTGTTATTGTGTAAAACATATTGTCACATTCCGGAACCGTGAAAGTACTGTGTAATTCCTTTGAAAACGCCCAACCGTTTTTCACCTATCCAGTGGACTCCTTGCTTGTTGGAATTCTTTTTGTCTTCAATTTATCTGAACACTTGCAGCTACTACCTGTGTGTTAGTGTTGTTTCCACCCACCACACACCAACAGTCTATGGAAACACTGATGTCTACATTATATGCACTACTGTGCATATAACTGATTGTGTTGTTATATTTTACAGGAAAGTGGTGTTGTCCAGCGAGGAAGAGGATGACAGCCCTACACCTCCACTACCTCCATCCACCCTCGGGTATGTACTGACACCTTCTCTGCCTCCATCCTCTCTCAGCTGTGTGCTGACACTATCCATCCTCACATCCCATCCTGACACAGTGATGCGAGCGAGAGAAACTGATTAGAATGTGTACTTTTCATTTGGCCGGTTTAATTGTCTGATTCAGGTGTCTGTGCTGACATCTCCTTTGCCTCTATCCAACTGGTCTACACTAACACTTTTTTGCTTTTACTGTTCCTTAGGTCAGCCATGTCACCACCCGAATCCCTGCCAACGAGGGACATCCTTTTACGCATCCTCGAACTTCTTGAGGAACTTAAAGAAGACAATCGGGCCACTAGAAGGATGCTACAAGCGCAGCGTGGCAACGGTGGCGACACCCTTTCTTTTATCCCAGATGGTTTCCCCCTAAAGACAGTTAGAGAAGTCGAAGAAATGGAGGAGAAACTGTCTGACCCAAGCTTTAATTCTGACCTGGTATGTATGTATGTAAAGTCTAGGCTAGTGAAATTTCATTCAGTTTTTTTTTTTGGGGGGGGTGGCAGTAAATCTGATTTGAGCTGCAGCAAATCGTCAATAAGTTGAACAGTAATCAATAATTCAGCTTTGGTAAAGCAAAAAATTCCTAATTCTATTATTTCAGCTTCCTAAATAAGAATATTTCGGTCTTCTTCATTTCGGTTCATTCATGGCCATAAACTGAGTATCTCTTTTTGTGGACAGAACAAGGGATTTAAGAAGCATCAACATATTTCAAAATGTTTTAACATTTCATGATTATAGCAACCAATCTATTAATTGTTGAAATAATCAACAATTATACAGTAATCCATACCAGTAGATTAATCAACAATGAAAATAATCTAGATCCCGAGTTTTTCTTTTTGTCAAGTTTACCACCGGTCGTTTGCCACATTTCTCTCCCCTTTCTCCACCCCTTTCCTGTCAGTCTACTGTCAATAAAAGCGAGCCATTAGAAGGTGCAAAAAAAAAAAATTAACTTTGTACTGACTCTGTTCTCCCTTAGATCACAGCAGTGGCAGACATTGGAGGGAGCATTGTGGATGAGGCCACAAGACAGATAGTGGTCTTCATCATGGACCATGACCTGTCAAGGCTGTATAATTTTGTGGGCCGGAATGGCAAGCGGGAATCCGGTCTTTAAAGCTGTTTGAAAAGTTATATTTGGTAAGTGCATAATTAATAACTAATATAGTAACTTTTGTCAAGATAAATTTACACTCATTTATTGGCAATGGTTATTACTGAAATGCCATTTTTGGCTAGAAAGCTTAATTTAATGTAATTGGGATATTAAAGTGATCAGTTTTTGGTGAATATCACTTCAAGATGGTTGACTTTACAATCCTTACTCAGAGTGTTGTTGGCACATGTGAAGTGACTGTAACATATATTTCCTGCAGGAGCTTTAAAGAAGAACAGCCTAACCAGCCAGATGTGGAGAGGGCAGTGTCAAAATGGCTGATTGAATCTAGGGACAGGGGAGGCAATAGACAGCCCAGACAGGTCCGTCCTTCTCCCACTAGATCCACTTCTCGCTCAGCCGAAGAAAATTTGTTATGGGACCTTTTTTTTTTTTTCTGTTCCACTTTTTGTCTTGTATAAAACTTTTATAATCTGTATCATATTGTGTGTATTATGCATCTGTAAAATACATATTATGCTTTTGAAATAATAAAAAACCTTGAACAATGACATGGCATTTTTATTTATATAGTGCATAGAGGCAACTCGCATCAAAGTCTTCACAAGCAGCATTCACAAAAAATAATACATATTACAATAATAACACAAAATGACCCACTCCAAAATTAAATAGCCTGTAATAATAAAGGCTATACAGTGTAGGACATAATTAAGGACCCATAATCAGCCTAGGGTCGAGTGTGGGTCCCATGTGGGTGAAAACTGGGTTGCCCATGTGAAACCCACCCTCAGCCCATGTGGGCTTGCCCATAAGGGACCACCATGAAACCCACTGACAAAACTAGCTGGGGCCCACTCACCAGCCCACATCCAACCCACATGGGCCCCTCATGGGTGTGTTGGCAGAGTATATATATATATATATATATATATATATATATATATATATATATATATATATATATATATATATATATATATATATATATATATATATATATATATATAAATAAATCAGCAGTAATGCTGGCAAGCGGAGAAGGAAGCTCTTCTGTTTCTTCTGCTACTGTAGAAGACGCCATCTTAAAAGCCGACAGGGACCCAGTTTCATCCTATGCTGCCACATTTACCAATGTGCTGGGAGACACACCACACAGCACCATCAAATGGCAAAAGATGGCCTGGAACTGGCTGGCACAGGGGTTATTATTCCAGCCTCCTACAAGACACACAAGCATATTAACATACTGTGTTTAAGAGCTCCTAAACTGATGTTGAGGCATGATACTTTCAGACAGGCGTAGTCTGTAAATTTGTGTCTGAAAAGGTGCAATCTCCGTATTTTGATCTGGGACGCAGCCAATGAGGTAATTTCCAACAGCCGACAGTCAAGGGCAAAACTTTGTGTCTGCAAAGCTGCAAACTCTTAGACGCTGCAGCGCTCCAAACTCCGTATTATGCCTGCTAATGAGCTAATTGCCAACAGCCGAGAGGAGAAGGTCTGCTGCAAACTCTTGTGAGACGCAGCGCTCCAAACTCCGTACTGTGCCTGCTAATGAGCTAATTGTCAACAGCCGACAGGAGAAACGTCTGAAGCGAAGCAGTATGGAAAATTGGTGTTATTAAAACATGATTAAATACTTGAATGTAGCATGAAAAAATTAAAGATGTGAATAAAAAAGTTAAAGGCATAAGGTGAACTGTATTGATTTAAATTGAAAAATCGTTTTTTAAAGCCAAAGGGAAATGAAATATTGGGTGAAAATGTAATTCTCTAAAATTGGCACAGCTTGGATTCGAACTTTCGATCTTCTGCTTCGCAGCCCGGCACCTAACCCACTCGACCAAAACACCAGTGCCGTGCTCAGCCGTGCATTATTGAGAGGTCAACTCTGTTAAGAAGTGTTTTTTGCGAATTTTGTTCCAACTGTAAGTCGAAACGGCATCAAGTACAAAAAGCCCTGATCGCGGCGTCGAGACGAACGTTTCGATATATAGTATGTGGGGGTAGACCCTACGGTTCGGGCTGTATTAACGGTGACGGAATATTAATAAACAATAATAATAAAGAAATCCTTATTGGGTGCATAACATAAGGCCTCCGCCATGCATTTTCAATGCATAGGCGGGCGCCTAACTAGAATCGTTCAACTTCTGAAGAAGTTGAAGAAGGCGCCCGCCTGGTGGTGGGCATGACCGTCAAAGGCAAAGCTTCCGAGTTCCTTGGTCGTAGGCTCTCATCGCTTGGGGATTTTAAAAATCAAACCTTCTGAGTGAAAAGGATTTGTCTTCATCAAAACCTGCCGACCGGGAAAACTTTGCGTCTGCAGAGCTGCAAACTGCGTATTTCGATCTGAGACGCAGCTAATGAGCTAATTGGCGACAGCCGACAGTCAACGTTTCCCATTCATTTGCTACGGTAGTCCTAAACCACTACTGACATAATACACTTTTTGGCCACAAGCGTCATTTTGGGGGCGTCGTTTCCACCTCTTCTTTTAGAGCCGTTTCTAATAGAAAGAAGAAAATGCAAAAACGGTCCAAACAAAAGGTCTTAATGTTTACATTTGTAACCTCTGCATTACATAAACACTAGAATTAAATCTTAATAAATAAAAGTATAGACAATTATTTCAGTAACTCAATTCAGTAAGTGAAATACAATATATACAGGGGTTGGACAATGAAACTGAAACACCTCTCATTTTAGTGTGGGAGGTTTCATGGCTAAATTGGACCAGCCTGGTGGCCAATCATCATTAATTGCACATTGAACCAATAAGAGCAGAGTGTGAAGGTCCAATTAGCAGGGTAAGAGCACAGTTTTGCTCAAAATATTGCAATGCACACAACATTATGGGTGACATGGGTGAGTTCAAAGGAGGACAAATTGTTGGTGCACATCTTGCTGGATGTGTCAAAACTTTCTTCAATTGGATAAAAACAAAACTGAAGTAATAATATTTGGACCAATAGAGGAGAGATCAAAAGTTAGCACACAGCTTCAGTCGCTTCAGCTAGAAACCACTGATCAGGCCCGAAATCTGGTTGTAGTGATGGACTCAGACCTGAACCTCCAAAAGCATTTACAGACAGTGACAAGGTCGGCTTTCTATCACCTGAAGAATATTTCCAGGATTAAAGGACTGGTGTCTCAGCAGGATCTGGAAAAACTAATCCATGCGTTTATATTTAGTAGAATTGATTACTGCAACGGTGTTTTCACAGGTCTGCCTAAAAAGTGGATCAGACAGCTGCAGCTGATCCAGAACGCTGCTGCCCGCGTCCTCACTAAGACTAAGAAAGTAGAGCACATAACCCCAGTTCTAAAGTCCTTACACTGGCTCCCTGTATCTCAGAGAATAGACTTTAAAATACTTCTGTTAGTCTATAAATCCCTAAATGGCTTAGCACCTAAATACATCACAGACTTGTTATCAGTGTATCAACCATCCAGACCACTCAGGTCTTCTGGCTCCAGCCTGCTCTGCATACCTAGAACCAGAACTAAACACGGAGAAGCAGCATTTAGTTCCTATGCTCCGCTTATCTGGAACAAACTTCCAGAAAACTGTAAAAGTGCGGAAAGCCTGAGTTCTTTTGAATCAAGATTAAAAACACATTTGTTTACAATTGCCTTTGACTGTTCTAATTGAACTGTTTTACTGTTTTTAATGTTCTTCTTTGTTTCTACATTCTATCTCTACTTGCTTTTATTCTATTTTCTATCTACATTTTATTCCTACTTGCGTTTATTTTGCTATATTTTAATCATGTAAAGCACTTTGCATTGTCTCTGTACTGAATTGTGCTATATAAATAAATTTCCCTTGCCTTGCATCTGTGACCAAGACAGCAAGTGTTTGTGATGTATCAAGAGCCACGGGGTCCAGGGTAATGTCAGCACACCACCAAGAAGGACGAACCACATCCAACAGGATCAACTGTGGACACACGAGGAAGCTGTCTGAAAGAGATGTTCGGGTGCTAACCCGGATTGTATCCAACAAACATAAAACCAAGGCTCCCCAAGTCACAGCAGAATTACTGCCATCCTGCACAGAGACTGTTCCAGCCACTCCCCTCAGTCAGGAAACTAAAAAAACAAACAAAAACATGTTTCCCCAGAGATCTTTGCCAATAAGCAGGAATATATAAATTATTTTATAAGAATGCTGTAGGGGGGGGGGGGGGCTCGGTAGATGACACAACTTCATAGTAATGTTACTGATTTATCAGTAGAAATATATTAAAAAGACTTACGTTTTTTCCAGTGTTGGCAATAACATATGATTTACCGTAGCACTTTATTTTGAAGCGGCGGGCTGGGATGACGTCAAATTAAAATTCATAATATCTCCGAAACCAAAGCAGCACAAACGATAATTTTAACGGCACAAACCTGCACAAACAAACCACTAAAAGAAGTAGCCCTAGTTTGATCGGATTCGAAGCCAAATGGGGAGATGGTGAACTCTGGATGACCTTAAGAAATATTCTTTAATATCTTCAAAACCAAAATAGCACAAACGCTAATTTTAACGTCACAAACCTGCACAAACGAAGCACTAACCATTCCGTCTATTTAACTGAGTTTTTTCTGTGGGTGGGGTGTCAGCTTCACGCAGCTCTTTACCGGCGCTGCAGCCGAGGAGAGATCGCGCTGCTGTTAGGCTTTTACTGCCATCCCTCCAGACTTCCATAGGCCATTGACAAATTTAATGAAAAGTAACTTAAAATTATCCTAAAAGACAAAATGTTGAAAAATCAAAGGGCTTATTTAACGCTTTGAGAACATATCTTGTATTCGGTCACAAAGTCAACAATAGTAGAATGATCTTTTAAGCTTATAAGACCATTTTAAAGATGCCAATACGTGTAGCATATAGCTCAGTGGCGTAGCCTAGCCACCGCATTTCTACCAAAATATAAAACCGGACATTAAATAAACGACTCACCATCACGTAGTTGCAAGGAAAACACCCAATGGAACACCCTTCGTCTGGGTAAATTGGACTTGATTCAACAATATCCTTCAGTAATTTAGGAAAAACGGCAGCACAGCAAGCAATAGCAGCCACAAGACGGAGGAGTTCACCTCTGACCCGGAACTCAAAGAGTACTGCTTGTTGTCTCACACAGCGCCACTCGTGGACAGTATAGGAACTGCAGGAACGAAGTACGTCTTTTTCAGTAATCATTGTTGAATGATGATAATGCATTTTTCTAGCGATGATTTCTGTCACGAGGACATAATGCAGTGTTGTGCTGGCAGCCATCCCAACTAATAAAAATAAGATTTAAGATTAAAATAGTACATTATAGTAGTAAAATAAATACAATTATTGTGGTTTAAGGACAAGTTTGGTTCCTGCATTAGGGTTAATTTCAAAAGGTACTTGTCATTTTCAGACTAAAAAACATTCTAAAAAGATGTTCTAATTCAGTGAATATGACTGGATATTTAAACAGAAAATTTACCATTTACCATTTACCATTTAATTTCAAAAGGTACTTGTCATTTTCAGACTAAAAAACATTCTAAAAAGATGTTCTAATTCAGTGAATATGACTGGATATTTAAACAGAAAATAATAATGAAATTAATTATTCTTTCAACTAGCAGTTTTTGAGTATGACTAAAATTCAAGGCAGTGAAGGAGGGTAACTGATAAGTGATGACTGATGGTGGAGAGCTTGCAGGCCTGGCTTCGGTGGAGAAGCAGCAAACAAGTGTGGCAGGAAATGTGACTTTCATTTCAATGCAATGCAATGCAAAACTGGACAACAGTAGAAATCAGTAGAGTGAGAAAAACTGGCACTGATATCCTCCAGTAGCCTAAGCCTGATTGTAGGATGTCCCTGAACTCTCGTTAAATTACAAAGTTTACAATAATAAGGAGAGCCAGCGAAATGCTTGAGGCAGGATTATACAGGAAAAGGAGGAGATTAAGTATAATATAAAATAAATTAATAAACAATACATAAAATACTTTAATGTTTTCTTAAAACGTCTGAATACAAACTGTCCCAAAACATGTTAAATAAATTCCTTTATCATCATTCATTTATACCAGTTGTTCAAGTTATTTAATTGTTACTTGTAAAAAAATATTATTGTAAATTAGAAATGTCCCATGCTCCTGAATGCAGCTTTCTGACGCTCGGGAACGCATCACACTGGTCTGAGAACGCAGCGCGGAGTAGAGGCACGTTTCTGCTTAAGACAAAGCTTTGCCGTTTGTAAAACTCATGTCGGCTGGCACGGTTTATTGTTCTGTGTGAATGACAACAGACCACAACAAATGAGGCTGCTAATGAGCCAACAGTCAACAGGAGAAGGTCTGCATCGAAGCAGCATGGAAAATTGGTGTTATTAAAACATGATTAAATACTTCAATGTAGCATGAAAAAATAAAATATGTGAATAAAAAAGTTAAAGGCATGAGGTGAACTGTATTGATTTAAATTGAAAAATCGTTTTTTAAAGCCAGAGGGGAAATGAAATATTGGGTGAAAATGTAATTCTCTAAAATTGGCACAGCTTGGATTCGATCTTTCGATCTTCTGCTTTGCAGCCCGACACCTAACCCACTCGACCAAAACACCACTGTTGTGCTCAGCCGAGCTTTATTGAGAGGTCAATTGTGTTAAGAAGTGTTTTTTGCGAATTTTGTTCCAAATGTAAGTCGAAACGGCGTCAAGTACAAAAAGTCCTGATCGCGGCGTCGAGACCAACGTTTCGATATATAGTATGTGGGGGTAGACCCTACGGTTCGGGCTGTATTAACGGTACTATAATAATAATAATAAAGAAACCCTTATTAGGTGCATAGCATAAGGCCTCCGCCATGCATTTTCAATGCATAGGCGGGCGCCTAATAATAAAGAAACCCTTATTAGGTGCATAGCATAAGGCCTCCGCCATGCATTTTCAATGCATAGGCGGGCGCCTAACTAGATTCGTTCAACTTCTGAAGAAGTTGAAGAAGGTGCCCGCCTGGTGGTGGGCGTGACCGTCAAAGGCAAAGCTTCCGAGTTCCTTGGTCGTAGGCTTTCATCGCTTGGGGATTTTAAATCAAACCTTCTGAGTGAAAAGGATTTGTCTTCATCAAAACCTGCCGACCAGGAAAACTTTGCGTCTGCAGAGCTGCAAACTGCGTACTTCGATCTGAGACGCAGCTAATGAGCTAATTGGCGACAGCCGACAGTCAAAGTTTGCCATTCATTTTCTACGGTAGTCCTAAACCACTACTGACATAATACACTTTTTGGCCACAAGCGTCATTTTGGGGGCGTTGTTTCCACTTCTTTTCGTAGAGCCGTTTTTAATAGAAAGAAGAAAAGGCAAAAACGGTCCAAACAAAAGGTCATAACGTTTACATTTGTAACCTCTGCCTTACATAAACACTAGAATTAAATCTTAATAAATAAAAGTATGGACAATTATTTCAGTAACTCAATTCAGTAAGTGAAATACACTATATACAGGAGTTGGACAATGAAACTGAAACACCTCTCATTTTAATGTGGGAGGTTTCATGGCTAAATTGGACCAGCCTGGTGGCCAATCATCATTAATTTCACATTTAACCAATAAGAGCAGAGTGTGAAGGTCCAATTAGCAGGGTAAGAGCACAGTTTTGCTCAAAATATTGCAATGCACACAACATTATGGGTGACATGGGTGAGTTCAAAGGAGGACAAATTGTTGGTGCACATCTTGCTGGATGTGTCAAAACTTTCTTCAATTGAATAAAAACAAAACTGAAGTAATAATATTTGGACCAATAGAGGAGAGATCAAAAGTTAGCACACAGCTTCAGTCGCTTCAGCTAGAAACCACTGATCAGGCCTGAAACCTTGGTGTAGTGATGGACTCAGACCTGAACCTCCAAAAGCATTTACAGACAGTGACACGGTCGGCTTTCTATCACCTGAAGAATATTTCCAGGATTAAAGGACTGGTGTCTCAGCAGGATCTGAAAAAACTAATCCATGCGTTTATATTTAGTAGAATTGATTACTGCAACGGTGTTTTCACAGGTTTGTCTAAAAAGTGGATCAGACAGCTGCAGCTGATCCAGAACGCTGCTGCCCGCGTCCTCACTAAGACTAAAAAAAGTAGAGAACATGAACCCAGTTCTAAAGTCCTTACACTGGCTCCCTGTATCTCAGAGAATAGACTTTAAAATACTTCTGTTAGTCTATAAATCCCTAAATGGCTTAGCACCTAAATACATTACAGACTTGTTATCAGTGTATGAACCCTCCAGACCACTAAGGTCTTCTGGCTCCAGCCTACTCTGCATACCTAGAACCACAACTAAACAAGGAGAAGCAGCATTTAGTTCCTATGCTCCGCTTATCTGGAACAAACTTCCAGAAAACTGTAAAAGTGCGGAAAGCCTGAGTTCTTTTGAATCAAGATTGAAAACACATTTGTTTACAATTGCCTTTGACTGTTCTAGTTAAACTGTTTTACTGTTTTTAATGTTCTTCTTTGTTTCTACATTCTATCTCTACTTGCTTTTATTCTATTTTGTAGCTACATTTTATTCCTACTTGCGTTTATTTTGCTATATTTTAATCATGTAAAGCACTTTGTATTGTCTCTGTACTGAATTGTGCTATATAAATAAATTTCCCTTGCCTTGCCTTGCATCTGTGACCAAGACAGCAAGTGTTTGTGATGTATCAAGAGCCACAGTGTCCAGGGTAATGTCAGCATATCACCAAGAAGGATGAACCACATCCAACATGATTAACTGTGGACGCACGAGGAAGCTGTCTGAAAGGGATGTTCGGGTGCTAACCCGGATTGTATCCAAAAAACATAAAACCACATAACTCTACTTATAACTAACTTTCTGAAATATAAACTAAAGGTCACCAATCAGTTCTAAAACATCTTTAGATGAACTCTTGTTGAGCCCTGGAGTATGGAGGACCAAGTCTTCCATATTTAAAAATAAATACAGAAATAAATAAATAATTTAATGTTTTCTTAAAACTTCTGAATACAAAATAAATTAAATAAATTAAACAAATTCATTTATCATCATTCATTTATATCAATTGTTCAAGTTATTTAATGCGGTACCGCGCGCGAGCTATTTTTAGAAACACAACGTCACAATGACGTCACATCACGTGGTACGCAGTGGGGCAAACTTTTGAAACCCGCCGCTGCTTTGCTTTAAAAGAGACATGCGTTAGCCTAGGTTTTACTCGGTAAACGACTGCTTTTTCCAAATCTAAGACAATGGTTTTTATACATTGTTGCTATGGAACGTGCAACAGCGACTCGAGTTACGCTGATCGGCCGCATATGAAGGATGTTTTCTTCAATACTGCCAAGGAGAAATGTGTGCGCTGGGTACACCAGTGCGGTCGGCCTACATATGTAGCAAGCATTTTGTCGGAGGAAAGGGCACAACCGAAGAACATCCTGACCCAATTCCAGCGACATCAAGTCAAGGTAAGAGTATTTTGGTGGCCGACATGTTAATAAAGTAGCGCCTGCTACCATGACAGCATATAGGCTATCATGGTAGCAGGCGCTAACATGATAGCCTGCTACCAGGATAGCTTACTCAAAAACATTTCAAATGAGACAAACATTAAACATATACCCATTCCTGGACGGTGATTGCAAACAACAACAAAAAAAAAAAAAACGGCCGACACTGCCATGATCGCCGCGCAGGAAAAAAAAAACAAAGCTTACCGTTCGATCAACTCGGCCAGTTTTCCAGTTTTTTTAAGCCCTCGAACCTCAAGCCATCGTTTGAGCTGAAGGTTGGTGTGTTCTTCGACAGTTCGGCCAGTAATCCGTGCGCCTGGGACATCGTCTTGGGAAAGTTTAACGGCTGCAAAGTCGGTCAGATCGCTGGTTCTGTTGCGCTTGTAATAGCTGGGTTATCCGTGCTTTCTCTTCTGTATGCCCTACCTAAGCGGCAAAAGGGGCGTTGCTCTTGAGACGGTGACGTCACGTGCGCGGTACCGCATTGTTACTTGTAAAAAAAAAATAAAAATAAAAATTTGAGGGCCCCCCCCCCCCCATTACACCAGGGTGCCCAAGCGGCCCATTAGTACGCCAATGGCTTTGACCGGCCCTGGCTGGCTCCCTGCTGCATGGAAAAATCCCAACAACTACAGCTCAATTTGGGGAGGGTTTGGGGTTGTTGCCGGTCTGAGGTGATTTGCAAAAAATCTATAAATCATACACCAATGAGGGCTACATTTCCTGAATCCAGACAAAAACACCTACATTTTGATGTATAATTTGTCAATGTAGAGTGAAAATTGAGCGAGTAGGCTGAAGTTGTTCGGTCTTTTTTACATAACTTTGACTTTGGGGTTGTTGCCGGTCTTAGGTGATTTGCGAAAAATCTATAAATCGTACACCAATGAGGGTTACATTTCCTGAATCCAGACAGAAATACCTACGTTTTGATGTATAATGTGTGCACGTAGATCGAAAATTGAGCGAGTATGCTAAAGTTGTTTGTTGTTTTTTAGACAATTTTGTCACCACGGTAGGTGAAAATGGCGTGATAAAAAAAATCTAAAGTCCTACACCAATGAGGTTTACATTTTCTGAATCCAGACAAAAAGACCTACGTTTTGATGTATAATTTGTCTACGTAGAGTGAAAATTGAGCGAGTAGGCTGAAGTTGTTTGGTCTTTTTCGCATAAGTTTCACGTTGGGGTTGTTGCCGGTCTGAGGTGATTTGAAAGAAATCTAAAAGACCTACATCAATGAGGGTTACATTTCCTGAATCCAGACAGAAATACCTACGTGTTGATGTATAATTTGTGCACGTAGAGCGAAAATTGAGCGAGTAGTTTGGTGTTTTTTGGAGAATTTTGTCACCATGGTAAATAAAAATGGCGTGATGAGAAAACGATAAAAGATATGCACATTCCATTTTCACTTCTGAATAGTTCAAAGATATATCTACAAACTGGAAGCTAAACGATGTTCGTAGGTGAAAGCATGACGACACAGTAGAGGGTTGAAAATGACAATTTTTCAGTGTTTTTCTGCTAATTTTGTTCCAACCGTAAGTCGAAAAGGTGTCAAGTACAAAAAGCCCTGATCGCGGCGTCGAGACGAACGTTTCGATATATAGTATGTGGGGTAGACCCTACGGTTCGGGCTGTATTAACGGTGACGGAATATTAATAAACCATAATAATAACTAGAAACGTTCAACTTCTGAAGAAGTTGAAGAAGGCGCCCGCCTGGTGGTGCGCGTACCGTCAAAGGCAAAGCTTCCGAGTTCCTTGGTCGTAGGCTTTTATCGCTTGGGGATTTTAAATCAAATCTTCTGAGTGTGAAAAGGATTTGTCTTCGTCAAAACCAGCCGACAGGAGAAGGTCTGCATCCAAGCAGCATGGAAAATTGGTGTTATTAAAACATGATTAAATACTTCAATGTAGCATGAAAAAATGAAATATGTGAATAAAAATGTTAAAGGCATTACAAACTACTAAAGGAAGTACAAACTCTGTGAAGCAAAAGTTGGTGAGACCTTCCTAGAGCTACTTCCGGTTAACAACATGCTAAGCGTTAGCCGCTAAGATATGTTCAAAAATTAAGGTTAATCACTACATAGTGAAAAGCTAAAAATGTTTACAAGCACTAAACTTATTCAGTGTAATTCGGTTGAATACAACCCTATGATTTGTGTTTAAATCTGCACACATATGCACAGATGTTATTGAAATGCATTTTTATTTATATTAGACTTTCAAGAGATAAGCTATGCCTAATTTTATTTTACATGCACTTTATTTTTTATTGTTTATTAAGAACAGTTTTCTACTTTAAGCACATTGCAGAAACAAGTTTGTTTCTTTGCTCAGAAATGTGATGTTACAGAAGTTTGTATGAAAATAAATATTTTAAAAATGTCAACATTATATAAAATCATTTGTGTCTTCACAACTTTAAATCAATATCGAATCGAATTGAATCGAATCGCAACAGCAATAATCGAAATCGAATCAAATCATGAGGTTCCTAACAACACCCAACCCTAGTGCCAATACTTAATATCACCAAAGCTCACCAAAGGCCATGTGTCAGATCGGCCTCCTTTAGCAACTAAGCCTCACCAAAAAAACCAGCCGACAGGAGAAGGTCTGCATCCAAGCAGCATGGAAAATTGGTGTTATTAAAAAATGTACACACATACAGTGGTCTGCAAAAGTTTGGGCAACCTTGTTAATTTCAATGATTTTCCTTCATAAATCATTGGTTCTTAGGATAAAAAAAATCTGTTAAATATATCATATAGGAGACAAACACAGTGATATTTGAGAAGTGAAACAAAGTTTATACCATTTACAGGAAGTGTGCAATAATTGTTTGAACAAAATTAGGCATGTGCATAAATTTGGGCACTGTTGCCATTTTACTGATTTCAAAATCTTTAGAACCAATTATTGGAACTCAAAATTGGATTGGGAAGCTCAGTGACCCTTGACCTACATACACAGGTGAACCCACTTATGAGAGAGTATTTAAGGGGGGGCAATTGTAAGTTTCCCTCCTCTGTGAATCTTCTCTGAAGAGTAGCGACATGGGAGTCTCAAAAAAACTGTCACATGAACTGAAAACAAAGATTGTTCACCATCATGAATTAGGGGAAGGATACCGAAAGCTGTCTAAGAGATATCAGTTGTCTGTTTCGACAGTTAGGAACATAGTCAGGAAATGGAAGACCACAGGCACAGTTCAAGTTAAGGCTCGAAGAGGCAGACCAAGGAAAATCACGGATAAACAGAAGCGAAGAATGGTTAGAACAGTCAAAGTCAACCCACAGGCCAGCACCAAAGACATACAACATGATCTTGCTGCAGATGGAGTCATTGTGCATCGTACAACTATTGCGCGCACTTTACACAAGGAGCTGCTGTACGCAAGAGTGATGCGGAGGAAGCCTTTTCTTCGCCCACATCACAAACAAAGCCGCTTGAGGTATGCTAAAGCACATTTGGACAAGCCGGCTTCCTTTTGGAATAAGGTGCTGTGGACTGATGAGACTAAAATTGAGTTATTTGGACATAACAAGGGGCGTCATGCATGGAGGAAAAACAACACAGCATTCCTAGAAAAACACCTGCTGCCTACAGTAAAATTTGGTGGCGGTTCCATCCTGCTGTGGGCCTGTGTGGCCAGTGCAGGGACTGGGAATCTTGTTACAGTTGAGGGACGCATGGATTCCACCAAATATCAGCAGATTCTGGAGACCAATGTCCAGGAATCAGTGACAAGGCTGAAGCTGCGCCGGGGCTGGATCTTTCAACAGGACAATGACCCTAAACACTGCTCAAAATCTACTAAGGCATTCATGCAGAGGAACAAGTACAACGTTCTGGAATGGCCATCTCAGTCCCCAAACCTGAATATTATTGAAAATCTGTGGTGTGACTTAAAGAGAGCTGTCCATGCTCGGAAACCATCAAACCTGAATGTATTAGATGTGTTTTGTAAAGAGGAATGGTCCAAAATACCTCCAACCAGAATCCAGACTCTCATAGGAAGCTATAGGAAGCGTTTAGAAGCTGTTATTTCTGCAAAAAGGGGGATCTACTAAATATTGAGTTATTTTTTTTGATTGTGGTGCCCAAATTTATGCACATGCCTAATTTTGTTTAAACAATTATTACACACTTCCTGTAAATGGAATAAACTTTGTTTCACTTCTCAAATATCACTGTGTTTGTCTCCTATATGATATATTTAACTGATTTTTTTTATCCTAAGAACCAATGATTTATGAAGGAAAATCATTGAAATTAACAAGGTTGCCCAAACTTTTGCAGACCACTGTATATATATATATATATATATATATATATATATATATACACACACACATATATAATATGATATGAATAACATAAAATATTTCAGCACATCATTTCCTAGAAGTTGATAGTGTTAGTACATCCACTGACGGTAAAATTACATGTGAAACGTTTTCACACAGCCAGAGAACTAGCCTCGTGAGACCATCCTGATCTCGCGAGCTTTCAAGGTTTCACTCGCAGATCAGTCTGGATACTCTCCGTTAAAGAAAATTTGGAGCCGTTCACCAAACGAACGTCCAATCAGCGTTGGCTTTGAGGCGGGTTGAGGTGTGACGCAACGGGAAGCGCGTCAGTTCAGTCTAAAGAACATGGCGGTTTCAGCCGATGAAACTAGCGTTAGCGTGGCTATCGAGCAAGTTTTATCGGAATTACAGAGTATTTCTTTGCTGAGCTAACGAGCCTTTACCTGCAGCAGCAAGAGTAGCTTGGCTTGTGGTTGTGTTTTCGTCGTATCTCGTAACAGAGCGACGACGAATCTGATTGGTTCATTTGGCCCGTCTATCACCAACATAGGCCAATCAGCTAACCAGTATTTTCGCCCCTTCCCAAAGTTACTTCAACGGAAGGTTTCCAGATGGATATGCGGAGCAAATCTATCTGGCGGAGTCAGGTAACCAGAGAACTGCTTGTAGTTGCAACCAAATCCTATGGGATTCTGTGAGAGTAGGGAGTAGCAAGATGGCGGCCAAATCCTATGGGATTCTGTGAGAGTAGGGAGTAGCAAGATGGCGGCCAGGGACGTCAGTTTTTCGGCAAAATCCGCACTCCAGTGTATAATAGAGATCAGTGAGACAGAAGCAAGCAAACGGATTAACAAACGATCAAGCGCACACCTGGCGTTTAGCCTGGAAGGAGACAACGTTGCGCGCGCGAGCAAACAGAGCCGAGCGCGAGCGCCAGGCTTTCCTTCCCCCAAGACCAAGCGCATCGGTGTTGCCGGACCCATGTTCTTGTCCTTTTCGCTGTTTAACTTAAAATAATGTGCGTACCTCCAAGAATCAAACGCCGTCTTCTCGGTCATCTTCCCGGGGTAGGGTACAAACACAAGTAGCTTACACACACAGGTGCGCGCGCACACACACACACACACACACACACACACACACACAGAGGCAAGGAGCAGGGTACATACGCAAGAAGCCGCATCTGACTAAATGCAGAAAAGCAGGGACTTCACTTTCCTTATCGAGGGAAATTCTTAAAGTAACGGAGTACCGAGTGCTTATTTTGGAAAATAGGGCAGGTGGTAATTATTGTATAAACATTAAAATATAAAAGCTTTCAGCACATGCTGGGGCGGACGGATATAACATCACATGTGGTATCCCTCCGCCCCTCTGGTCTGTAACCATCCCCGCAAATTCTAATGTAAAAAATTTAAAATTTAAAAATAACTTACCGAAAATCCTTGCTCTCATGTCATGTTCAAAACATTCTTCTTTGAAATGGTCACTGCATATGACGTGTTTTCTCTCTGGCCAGAAGTTACATGGCAAAACCGCTGTCTTCAAGATGGCAATCCAGCTACGAGCCTGGTTAGCTCATGAATCGGAAAATAATCAATGTTTTTTTCCAATTTTACCAGTTGTGTTGGAACATCCAATGGCCATGTACGTGGGCATTGCTGCTTCAGCAATAGCTCTTGCGAATGTCAATGGTGAAGTCCTCTGGAAATTGGAAAAAAATTGTTCTTCTTCTTCTTCTTGTGGAGTTTTATGGCGGTTGGCAACAAACTTTAAGTAGCATTACCGCCACTTACTGGTATGGAGTGTGGTTCTTAATGGTCTATTTTATCTATATATACCTATATATACATATATACACATATATACACACACATATATATATATATATATATATATATATATATATATATATATATATCTATCTATCTATCTATCTATCTATCTATCTATATGTACCTTAATATTCTACTCATTTATATAATTTACTCCTTCTATAATCAAATTCTATGATATAATTTAGTTTTCTTTAAATATTGAATAACTATTTGTATATGTTTACTCCCCAAATGCTTCCTCAAAATATCTAACAAATTAATCTTTTCCTTAATACATTTCAACTCTTTCTTCATATAAGTTCTCTCTCTTTCATATTTATTACATTCTAATATAACATGTTCTACTGTTTCATATTTTCCACAATAATCACATTTACCGGTATTATGCTTTTGAATTTTATAAAGTGTATAATTAAGTCCCGTATGCCCAAATCTTAATCTTGTTATCACCCTCTCCTCTTTTCTATTTCGTCTTCCATTTCTTTTTCCTCTTACTGTTTTTTGAATTTTATAAAACCATCTACCTGTTTTTTCTTCATCCCATCTTTTTTGCCATTTTTCCATAAGTTTTTCTTTAATCATACTCTTTCCCTCAGATTTACTTGTTTTAATGATAAAATTTATAGGATTTTGTATTGCCCTCTTTGCTAATTTATCTGCCCTCTCATTTCCTTCAACCCCAATATGCGCTGGAACCCACACAAATATAACTATTAAACCCATGTTTTGTATTCTGAATAATGTATGAAATATTTCTAATAAAATGTCCATCCTACTATCTGATTTATTATATTTTAAACTTAATAATGCAGAACTTGAATCTGAACAAATGACTGTTTTTAATGGTTTTATGTCTTCTACCCATTGTAAAGCTAATAATATTGCCAACATTTCTCCTGTGTATACTGATAATCCGTCTGTAATTCGTTTTCCCATTCTTATATTGAATTCTGGTACTACAAATGCTATTCCTATTTTTTCATTTATTTTTGATGCATCTGTATAAATTTGAATATAATGATAATAATTGTTTAAATGTAACTGTACTGAATAACTATCTACAATGTTAGATTTATCTTGTTTCTTTTCCATTATTGTCATATCTACTGTCGCTTCTGGTAAAATCCATGGTGGTATAATTGATATTGGTGTTGTTTGAGTAATTTCTAAATTATTCATTTTAAATTCTTTTATTTTATTTTCAATTGTCCATCCAAAACTCCTCATTTCTTTCTTTTCTTTTTCCCAACATGGATTTAAAATTTCACAAGTTGGATGTTCTAAGTTATTACCTTTTAAATTCAGCCAATAATTTATTTCTAGTTTTGTTCTTCTTAAATCTAATGGCATTTCTCCCATTTCTACTTCTATTGCTGCTGTTGGTGTGGTTTTAAATGCTCCAGTACATAATCTTAATGCCTGATGTTGAATAATGTCTAATTTAGCCAGATGTGTTTTAGCTGCTGAACCGTAAACTATACATCCAAAGTCTATGTTAGATCTAATCATACCTGTATAAATCTGTTTTAGTGATTGCCTATCTGCTCCCCAGTCACTGCCAGCCAAGCATCTCATAATATTTAAGATTTTCTTACATTTATCAATAATCTTTTGAATATGTATATTCCATTTTAGTTTTTCATCAAACCATAATCCTAAAAATTTTACACACTTTACTTGCTCTAATTCTTGTTTATATAATTTTAATTTTATTTCCCTGTTTATTTTTTTCTGATTAAATATTATTACTTTTGTTTTTTCAACTGAAAACTTAAATCCCCATTGCAACGCCCATTTCTCTATTTCAATAATAACCTCTTGTAATTTCTTTACAATGAAATCTAAATTTTTCCCTCTTTTCCAAACAGCTCCATCATCTGCAAAAAGTGAACACCCCATTCCTTTTCCAATATCTTTAAATACATCATTTATCATAATTGAGAACAATAACGGACTTATAATACTCCCCTGCGGGGTTCCATTTTCTACTATATATTTTTCTGATATAACTTCACCAATTCTGACTTGTATTTTCCTATTTGTTAAAAAGTCTTTAATCCATTTAAATATTTTCCCTTTAATACCCAACATGTATAATTTAATTAATAATCCCTCAACCCACATCATATCGTATGCTTTTTCTATATCAAAAAACACTGCCACTACACTTTCTTTATTTACTTGTGCTCTTATAATTTCATGTTCAAGACATAGTGTTGAATCATTAGTACTTCTCCCTTTTCGAAAACCACTTTGATATTTTGACATATATCCTTTATTATTTAAATAATATACTAGTCTATTATTAATCATTTTTTCCATTATTTTACATAGATTTGATGTTAACGCTATTGGTCTGTAATTTTGTGGGTTTGAATTATCTTTTCCTGGTTTAGCTATTGGTACTATAATTGATTCCTTCCAGTTAATCGGTAATTTTCCCTCCTCCCAAATTTTATTATATAATTGCAATATTATATCTTTTGATTTTTCACTAAGTTGACTTATCATTCTATACCAAATTTCATCTTTACCTGGTGCTGTATTTTTTGTCTTTCTAAGTGCATCATTCAATTCAACTTTTGTAAACTCGACATTCAATAAGTTATTCGTTTCTTCAATACTTTCTAATAAATCTTTATATTTAAGTTTTGTATTTTCTCTTCCTTTTCTTCCCTCTTCACTAATATTATTTGAACTGTGAATTTTACTAAATGTTCTTGCCAATATTTCAACTTTATCTACATCTTTTATTATATTTATATTATCTATTTTTAATATAGGATATTCAAACTCTCTTTTTATGCCATTCATTCTTTTAATTATTTTCCATATTTTTTCTATTTTTGTGTCTCTCCCTATTGTACTACAAAAACTTCTCCAATACTCTCTTTTTGCATTCTTAATAGTTCTCCTTACTATTGCTTGTTTTCTTTTATAATCAGTTAAATTCTTATAAATTGGATTACTTTTAAGTACCTTAAATGCTTTATTTCTTAACTTTATTGCTTCTTTACATTCATTTGTCCACCACGGTACCATTTTCTTATAATTTTTACACCCTGTTTTCTTTATAGAATGACCTGCTGCTTCCATGATTATCTTACAAATGTTTAGATTTATATCATTTATATCCATTCTCATATCTACTTTTTCCAAGTTATTTTGACTCAAGTACCTAAATTTAATCCAGTCTGCCTTATTGAAATTGAGTTTTTTATTGACCTTTATATTCTTATTATTTAAATTTAATCCTACTCTAATTGTTATGGGATAATGATCACTACCTATTGTTGAATTCTTATCAATGAACCACTCACAATTACCAGCTAAAACATTTGATACTATTGTTAAATCTAAAACTGATTCCATCCCTGTTCTTACATTGATTCTTGTTCCCCTCCCATCATTAATACATACAAGATTTTTCATTTCCATTAATTCTTCTATAACTTGTCCATTTTTATCATTACATTTACCCCATAATGTACTATTTGCATTAAAATCCCCACACCAAATTACTTTCCCTTCCAAATATTCAGTTAACTCCTCCATTATTTCAATTGATAATGTTTTACATGGATTATAAAAATTTATTATTTTAAATTTACCTTCTTGTTCCCATATCTCAATTACTATAAATTCAAGTTCTTTGCCTTTCCCTAATATCTGATATTGTAACCCTTGCTTTATAAATATTCCACATCCTCCTCCCCCTCCCTCCTGTCGATCTCTTCTTATACTATTATATCCTTTAATCACAAAATCTAATGTTGTTTTTAACCATGTTTCCTGAACACAAATAACTTCTGGTTGATCTTCAAGACAGTCAATATAACCTTTAAGTTCCTGTCCGTTAGCAATTAAACTTCTTGCGTTCCACTGTAATATTAACATAAACTACTTTCACCTGATGGTCCTGGTCTCCCATCTCCCTCCAACTTTTTGTTTATATTTTCCCATGATCCTTCTTTAAACCCCAAAAACTTTTCAGCTCCTCTCACTATTATTTTAATCTTCTCAGTTTTATGCTTGGCTTGGTCAGTGCAATTGATTACATAAGCTACAAATAATATTAGTTTTTCTACTGATATTGTGATATTTTCCTCTGAATGTATTTTGGCTTGCAATGGAATTTGACTCGGTGTTTGTTCACTTTTCCTTGTTTTCTGTTCCTTCACATTTTTAACTGCTTCTGCATAGCTTATGTTTTTTGTCATTTTCATCTGTATGATTTCTTTCGCCTTCTTTCTTTCTTCACACCCTCCATATGTAACTCTATGTTGCCCTCCACAGTTACAACATTTTTCTTGTACTTCTTTACATTCTTCAAACTTGTGATCTTCCCCACATTTTGGACATCTCTGCTTTCCTTTACAAACTGCTGCTATGTGTCCGTACCTTTGACATTTGAAACAACGAATTGGTGGAGGGATATATGGTCTGACCTGAAAACTGAGATAACCTATTTTAATGTTTTGTGGCAATTCTTTTTCTTCGAATTCAATGAGAATCGATAAACTTCCTACTCTTTCTCCATTTATTGTTCTGGACAATCTTTTCAAGTTGTTCACTTTTGCACCCCCAATACTTCTCTTAAGTTTCTCAAGATCTTCATCTAGAGGGATCCCATAAATCACTCCTCTAATCTTTTTATTTTCTCCCAACACTTTTTTCTCCAACACAGTTTTTTTACAAATATTATCCACATTTAAAGCCTTATTCATTTGTTCTTCGTTTTTACAGACAACCAATAGGTTTCCATCTCGCAAAATCTTTACCATTTCGACATCTCCAATTTTCTTTTTTATTTCTCTTGACACCACAATGGGGCTGATGTTATCCTGTTCCTGTTCATTTTTAAGTTTTAATATTATTTTAAATTCCTCCCTCACAAGTTTCCTCCTAACTATCCTTTCTTCATCCGAACTACTTCCTTCCAGTTCTCGTTTACTGCCTTGAATTCCCTTTCCTTCATCTGTTTTATTTCTTCCACGTCCTCTCCCTCTTCCTCTTCCCACTGGCATCCACCCTTCTAAATCCATACCTTCCTCTATTTCTACCTCCATTTCCACCAGAACCATTCACATACCAGTTTATGCCAAATCCACCTTTTCCAAATCCGATATATTTTTATGTTTTGTTTTTCCCGCGCAGCTCCAAATCCAACTCTTCCAACCGTACACTTCCGCCTACTCTCCCATCTTCTTCCCGTCGGAAAAAATTGTTGATGATGGCAGCTGTGTAAAACGGCTCCAACTTGGCTGGTCAGATCGGCTCGGGCGCTTCCCGATGACGTCATCATAACTACATTATGCCCGCTGTCCCCAATTGTTACAAATCAAATGTATTTTGTTAATTTACGGTTATTTTCCAGTAACTTAATCAAGACATGAAAACTTTTAACATATTTTTGGAATGCTTCTGTGGTAGTCTGACAATTTAATCGGTAATTTTGCCGGATCAAAGTTACATCTTAAGAGAAATTCCTTCCTCCAATTTTTTTCTAAGGGGGTGAAGGGAAAATAAACCATAAACTCTTTTAATTTTTAATAAAAGTCTGCAGCCATTTTAATTTAATCACGGCATTAATCACTTTAAAATCAATAACGTTTGTTCCTCCTTTTTCTACTGATATTACTATGTTGTTCTTTCTGATCACATGTTTTTTATTATTCCAGAAGAGATTGTGATGAATTTGATTATGTTTTATTGTAGTATTTGGTATATTTAAGATATATGCTGGATAAATTAATCTGGCTATTGATTTAAATTTAAAAAAATCGTTTTTTAAAGCCAAAGGGAAATTAAATATTGTATTTGGTATATTTAAGATATATGCTGGATAAATTAATCTGGCTATTGATTTAAATGAAAAAATCGTTTTTTTAAAGCCAAAGGGAAATTAAATATTGGGTGAAAATGTAATTCTCTGAAATTGGCACAGCTTGGAGTTGAACCTACGATCTTCTGCTTTGCAGCCCGACACCTAACCCACTCAACCAAAACACCATTGCCGTGCTCAGCCGCGCATTTTTGAGAGGTCAACTGTGTTGAAGAAGTGGTTTTTGGTGAATTTTGTTCCAACCGTAAGCCGAAACGGCGTCAAGTACAAAAAGCCCTGATCGCGGCGTCGAGACCAACGTTTCGATATATAGTATGTGCGGGTAGACCCTACGGTTCGGGCTGTATTAATGGTATAATTTAACTACTATAATAATAAAGAAACCCTTATTAGGTGCATAGCATAAGGCCTCCGCCATGCGTTTTCAATGCATAGGCGGGCGCCTAATAAAGAAACCCTTATTAGGTGCATAGCATAAGGCCTCCGCCATGCATTTTCAATGCATAGGCGGGCGCCTAATAATAATAAAGAAACCCTTATTAGGTGCATAGCATAAGGCCTCCGCCATGCATTTTCAATGCATAGGCGGGCGCCTAACTAGAAAATTTCTGAAGAAATTTAGCAAGGCGCCTGCCACTTGGTGCGTACTGTACCATCAGAAATAGCAACAGGAAGTAACACTGCGAATTTCAGGTTCCTATGGCCTTCACAGCCCTCGCAGCGGCCGTTGAAAGGTGCCATGTTAAGTCAATGGACCTCCTAGGAGCCTCTTGCTAGCAGCATTGTCATGGAGACTCACTGACAGCTGCAGCCCTCTCTGTCTGTAAAGGCAGAAGAACTCTGGCTAAGCAGATGTTCATAGGACCTTCCTAAAGCTATTTCCGGTTAGCAACATGTTAACGGTTAGCCGCTAGCATGGCTGTGTTCAGTATCACCGGGTGATGTTACTCTGTTAGTTTGGTTGAAATCCTGTACTGAGAAGTGCCTAAAAAGGGAGAAAATGCTGAAATTCACCAAATCTGTCAAGCGGAAGTTTGTACAGGCTTCCTAGAGCTACTTCCGGTTAGCAACATGCTAAACGTTAGCCGCTAACATGGTTGTGTTCGGTATCACTGGGTGAGTGTACTCTGTTAGTTTGGTCCAAATCCTGTACTGGGATGAGCCTCAAATAGGGAGAAAAAACGTTGTTTGTAACGTTGCCATGGTAACTCAAAATGGCGGGTGGTAGAAAAAAATACTTCATGGGATCAGCACACATGTTTTAAAATACACACTGTGGGGATTATAATACAAAACTCTTAGTTTCCCAAGCCGGGAATCGATCCCACGACCTCTTGCATGCAAAGCCTGCACTTTCCATCTGAGCTATACTGGAGCACCATATATGGGCATGCATTATTGGGAGCATAAGGGGTTTGGTCCCCCATTGAAAAGCATTGGATGTTTGACACCTCATAGCTCGGAGATGCTTTATGCGACGTAGCCCAAACTTCCTGTGGAGCTTTCTCTCAAAAGGAAGAACAGACTATGTGAAGCACAAGTTGGTGAGACCTTCCTAGAGCTACTTCCGGTTAGCAACATGCTAACTGTTAGCCGCTAACATGGTTGTGTTTGGTATCACTGGGTGAGTGTACTCTGTTAGTTTGGTCCAAATCCTGTACTGGGAAGGGCCTCAAATAGGGGTGCCAATACTTAATGTCACCAAACGTGACCAAAGTTCATGGGTCAGATTGGCCTCCTTTAGCAACTCAGCCTCACCACATCTGGGCCCAGAACTCAACATTTGACCAAAATTGTCAGTAGTGCCATTTCCCACATGTGGGTGGTGCTGTATTGGCCAATTGGGTCGTGTCTGGTTATCATGCCAGGTCCTGTTGGAAGCAAAGGCCCAATAGGAAAGCATGTAAAATCCAAAATGGGACAGTAAACTGACACATGGCTGAAAGTCACATGAAAATTGTAAAATGTTAAGAGGAAGTGACTGTGCGAATTTCAGATTTCTACATTAATCACAGCCACTGCAGTGAGCGATGAAAGTTGCCATTCTATCTCAATGGAGCATCTCCCTCTGGCCCTCAAAGTTCCGTCGTCATGGAAACTCACTGACACAGCTGCAGCGGGCGAGTCTACCGAAGTGCAGAGACTTTGCTCACAATAAGTCCCATTGGATTATAATGGAGAACTTTGCCCCGAACAACGCTTCATATCTCCTGATCTATAAATGGTAGAGACGTAATTTTTTCTGCGTTTAGTTCGTAACGGATAGGGGAAGAAGAAAAGCTATCGTTTTTTGCTGGAAAAACTTTAATAAAGGCGTAAAAAATTATGATCTAAATGGGATTTTTATGGATTTTCAGAATTCCTCTTAAAACGCTTCCGAACAAATCGCTGTAGCTCAAAAAGTATAAGAGATATCAAAATAATTCTTTCACCATGAGTATCAGCAGGCTTTTGAGGACCATGAAGCTCATTTTTATGTTTGTACAAAAATCGGTGTAGACACAGCGACGATGTAAAAAAGTGGTTGATGTGGGAAAATGCAGCTCCAAAGCGTTTTTAGGATTTTGCACATTCGCTACTCCCGAACAAATTGTTCCTGCGGAAAAACCGTAACAGTTATCTACAAAATTTCTTTTTTGTGAGTGCCAGAAGGGTTGGGACATTCATGTGTGAAAGTCTCATGTCTGTACATAAAACGGTTTAGGAGTAGCGACGATGCGAAAACATGTGATGTTTTGGATTTTTAGACGTCATTTATCAAAACCGCTCCATAGGAAATGAATGAGGGAGGTTTCAGGTTTGTGTCGCTCTGAGGTGATTTGCAAAAAATCTATAAATGCCACACCAATGAGGGTTACATTTCCCGAATCCTGACAAAAATACCTACGTTTTGATGTATAATTTGTCTACGTAGAGTGAAAATTGAGCGAGTAAGGTCAAGTTGTTCGGAGTTTTGAAATCTTTAAAAAAGCTAGAGTGGGCCACTCTAGCGGTTGGAGAATTCCGTCATTGACTTTCATTGTAAACGATGATTTCGCTGATTTTTGGACATGAGCTTTGAGGAGTAACTGTGAAGAGACGATAAAAGATATCCGCATCCCGTTTTCACTTCTGAGTAGGTCACAGATATATCTACAAACTGGAAGTTAAACGGTGTTCGTAGGTGAAAGCATGACGACACAGTACAGCGTTGAAAATGGTCATTTTGAGGCTTTTTTTCTTCCCGACTCCATTCATTCCTATGGGTTTTTTTGGGGTGGGTTTTCGTTAATTTTGTCGCCATGGTAACTCGAAACCCCAATAAAAGTAGTAGCACACTATTGCCGACCGAACCGCACGTTTTGATACCTATATTGTGGGGGTGCAAGCTACGGTTCGGGCCGCATTAACGCACAAATAATTAAGAATATTAATAAAGAAGCCGTTTAGAGGTGAATAGTAATAGGCCCTGCCCATGCATTTGCATTGGGAGGTCGCACAGCACTGCCTCCTCATTGCAAATGCTATGGCAGGCGCCTAATAAAGAAATTCTTATTAGGTGCATAACATAAGGCCTCCGCCATGCATTTTCAATGCATAGGCGGGCGCCTAATAAAGAAATCCTTATTGGGTGCATAACATAAGGCCTCCGCCATGCATTTTCAATGCATAGGCGGGCGCCTAATAAAGAAATCCTTATTAGGTGCATAACATAAGGCCTCCGCCATGCATTTTCAATGCATAGGCGGGCGCATAATAATAATAATAATAATAACTAGAAAAATTTCTGAAGAAATTTAGCAAGGCGCCTGCCACTTGGTGCGTACCGTACCGACAGAAATAGCAACAGGAAGAAACACTGCGAATTTCAGCTTCTTACGGTCTTCACAGCCCCCGCAGCGGCCGTCGAAATGTGCCATGTTAACTCAATGGACCTCCTAGGAGCCTCTTGCTAGCAGCGTTGTCATGGAGACTCACTGACAGCTGCAGCCCTCTCTCTCTGTCTGTAAAGGCAGAAGAACCCTGGCTAAGCAGAAGTTAGTAGGACCTTCCTAAAGCTACTTCTGGTTAGCAACATGCTAACGGTTAGCCGCTAGCATGGTTGTGTTCAGTATCAGCGGGTGATGTTACTCTGTTAGTTTGGTTGAAATCCTGTACTGAGAAGTGCCTAAAAAGGGAGAAAGTCCTAAAATTAACCAAATCTGTCAAGCAGAAGTTTGTACAGGCTTCCTAGAGCTACTTCCGGTTAGCAACATGCTAACAGTTAGCCGCTAACATGGTTGTGTTCAGTATCACCGGGTGATTGTACTCTGTCAGTTTGGTGCAAATCCTGTACTGGGAAGTGCCTCAAATAGGGGTGCCAATACTTAATGTCACCAAACGTGACCAAAGTTCATTGGTCAGATTGGCCTCCTTTAGCAACTCAGCCTCACCACATCTGGGCCCAGAACTCAACATTTGACCAAAATGGTGTGTAGTGCCATTTCCCACAGGTGGGTGGTGCTGTATTGGCCAAGTGGGTCGTGTCTAGGCATCATGCCAGGTCCTGTTGGAAGCAAAGACCCAATAGGAAAGCATGTAAAATCCAAAATGGGACAGTAAACTGACACATGGCTGAAAGTCACATGAAAATTTTAAAATGTTAAGAGGAAGTGACTGTGCGAATTTCAGATTTCTACATTAATCACAGCCGCTGCAGCTGGCGTCGAAAGTTGCTATTCTATCTCAATGGAACGTCTCCCACTGGCCCTCAGAGTTCCGTCGTCATGGAAACTCACTGACACAGCTGCAGCGGGCCAGTCTAAAAAAGTGCAGACACTTGGTGTCCAAGTCTGCCTATTGGATTATAATGGAGAACTTTGCCTCGAACAACGCACGATTTCTCCGGAACCGTATATGGTAGAGACGTAATTTTTTCTGTGTTTATTTCGTAAAGGATAGGGGAAGAAGACTTGCTATCGGTTTTTGCTGGAAAAAGTTTAATAAAGGCGTAAAAAATTATGATCTAAAGGACATTTTTATGAAATTTCAGAAATCCTCTGAAAATGATCCCGAACAAATCGCTCTGGCTAAAAAAGTATAAGAGATATCAAAATAATTCTTTCACTGTGAGTATCAGCAGGCTTTTGATGACCATGTAGCTCATTTTCATATTTTTACAAAAATCGGTGTAGGCACAGCGACGATGTAAAAAAGTGGATGATGTGGGAAAATGCAGCTCCAAAGCGATTTCAGGATTTTGCACATTCGCTACTCCCGAACAAATTATTCCTGTGGAAAAACCGTAACAGTTATCCACAAAATTCATTTTTCTTGAGTGCCAGAAGGGTTGGGACATTCATGTGTGAAAGTCTCATGTCTGTACATAAAACGGTTTAGGAGTAGCGACGATGCGAAAACATGTGATGTTTTGGATTTTCAGACGTCATTTTTCAAAACCGCTCCATAGGAAATGAATGGGGGAGGTTTCGGGTTTGTGTCGCTCTGAGGTGATTTGCGAAAAATCTATAAATGCCACACCAATGAGGGTTACATTTCCCGAATCCTGACAAAAATACCTACGTTTTGATGTATAATTTGTCTACATAGAGTGAAAATTGAGCGAGTAAGGTCAAGTTGTTCGGAGTTTTGAAATTTTAAAAAAAGCTAGAGTGGGCCACTCTAGCGGTTGGAGAATTCCGTCATTGACTTTCATTATAAACGATGATTTTGCTGATTTTTGGACATGAGCTTTGAGGAGTAACTGTGAAGAGACGATAAGAGATATCCACATCCCGTTTTCACTTCTGAGTAGTTCACAGATATATCTACAAACTGGAAGTTAAACGGTGTTCGTAGGTGAAAGCATGACGAACCAGTACAGCTTTGAAAATGGTAATTTTGAGGCTTTTTTGAGGCTTTCTTTCTCCCGGACTCCATTCATTCCTATGGGGTTGTTTGGGGGTGGTTTTTCGCTTATTTTGTTGCCATGGTAACTCGAAATCCCAATAAAAGTAGTAGCACACATCTCGAGATCGAGCCACAGGTTTTGATGCCTATATTGTGGGGGTGCACGCTATGTTTCGGGCCGCATTAATCGTGAAGGAAGAAAAATAAAGAATATTAATATTAATAAAGAGACGCCTTTAGAGGTGAATAGTAATAGGCCCTGCCCATGCATTTGCATTGGGAGGCAGTGCTGTGCTTCGCACAGCACTGCCTCCTCATTGCAAATGCTATGGCAGGCGCCTAATAATAATAATAATAATAATAATAATAATAATAATAATAATAAAGAAACCCTTATTAGGTGCATAACATAAGGCCTCCGCCATGCATTTTCAATGCATAGGCGGGCGCCTAATAAAGAAACCCTTATTAGGTGCATAACATAAGGCCTCCGCCATGCATTTTCAATGCATAGGCGGGCGCCTAATAAAGAAACCCTTATTAGGTGCATAGCATAAGGCCTCCGCCATGCATTTTCAATGCATAGGCGGGCGCCTAATAATAATATTAAAGAAACCCTTTTAGGTGCATACCATAAGGCCTCCGCCATGCATTTTCAATGCATAGGCGGGCGCCTAATAATAATTTTAAAGAAACCCTTATTAGGTGCATAGTATAAGGCCTCCCCCATGCATTTTCAATGCATAGGCGGGCGCGTAATAATAATATTAAAGAAACCCTTATTAGGTGCATAGCATAAGGCCTCCGCCATGCATTTTCAATGCATAGGTGGGCGCCTAATAAAGAAACCCTTATTAGGTGCATAGTATAAGGCCTCCGCCATGCATTTTCAATGCATAGGCGGGCGCCTAATAAAAGTTTTATTACTAATGGTTAGCAAGCAGGTGCTCTTTTAGGTAGCTACCTAGATCCAGTAGGTTAGACTATTGTTTTTAAACTTACGCCATCTACTGTCGGGACTCGGGAGTGGGTATTGGTTTACTTTAACCGCTTTGAGCAGAAAACGTAATACTCTTTAAAAACAAACAAAAAATCTAATTTACAAACGTGAAGGACACAACACATATATTAATATAAATTTTTAAAAATCCATAATATTACTTATTCAGACCACAGGGGGGTGGGGGGGAGGGAATGTATCCCCCCCAGGGATAAAACATGAATGACCAGAGAGGGGGACATCACAAACAGAGGGGCGGTAAATCCCCCCCCCCCAGCAAATCGCACCCAGATTATAGTACATGCACATCGCAGAGCGGCCTTTCGTCAGTTCTAAAATGCAAATATAACCTCTAGGATCCTCAAAATAAAAATAAAGGTGCTGGTTCTGTTGTTAAAATTGGCCTAGCTGCAGCACAAGCCACATAATTATCAACAGTATCATTGACAAAAAAGTCATTTTAACTGTATACTTCATGCCCTGGAAATTTCTGTATTTTATACTGGATATTTTCAACCCATCTATTGAATTTAGTACACTAGTTTTAGATTATTTAGATTATTCTGGCTGCGCTTCCGGGCAGCGGCGTACAGCTCCGTACAACTTGTGGATATTTTCATAAAAAATGCCGCCAAACTCGCTGGAAACCACTCATCTACCCAGCCGATCAGTGCATGACCGCCAGCGCCTGCTGGAGTTACGGTCATGTAGTGTTTTTGGACTTGTAACCACTACTACGCTCGATTGTTTACGTGGCTTCAGAGTACTATGGGTAGTAGTCCCGGGGGGCCTGTGAGGCGGCGGACTCGATGAGCAGCTCACGCCGGTGGAGAGCGAAGCGGAAGCGATGCAGCCGGTAGAAGAAGCGCGGTTGTCATGGAGGTTTAGCAGCTAAGCTAAAGGCTAACTCCCAGTGGCGGCTGGCCCATAGGGGGCGCTTGGGCGCTGCCCTCCCTAGATGTGGAGCGGAAAAGTCAAAATATATAGAGAGATTTTAAAGGTATTATTAATGTCAGTTTTTACTTAATAGTACGTGGCTACATGTAATAAAAATTATTAAAACATTTCTACTAATTGACTCTATCAATTGACTCATTTAACAGTGCATTTCCACCAACAGAACATATCATTTCTCTTCTTCTACACTTATGGGGCTGTGACTCAAGGAGCCCTACAAGTGTAGCGAAATAACCAATTGTATAATGTTGCTAGGGCAGATTTATAAATATTTGGCCAATCAGCATCGCCAAAATGAATGGGTTTGGGGCTCCTGGAGTGACGTCACGAGCTACATCCGCGTTACATCAGGGTCATGGTGGTCGGCAAAAACAGTACTGTTTTCGCTTACCAGCGTGACAAAATGGGTGAATTAGAGCGTACTTTTAGTTTATTTTTGGAATCTAAACAATGCCTACGACTTGTGCTCCCGGTTGCACACAGAGGCATTCCAAATCGTCGACTGTACATTTCTTTCGTTTACCGAAGGACGAAGAAAGAAGAAAGAAATGGATAATTTCAATGAAAAGGATGCAGGCAGACAATCCCAATCGACTATGGGAGCCATCATACCATGACAGAATTTGCAGTCTACACTTCATCTCCGGTAAATACAACTTAATTTTGCACTAGTCATTGTTCTACTTAAATCTTTATATAAATAAAAAAATAGGATATATATTTAAGTCAAGACGTAAACATTCGTTTCGTAATAATATATGTACATGTACAATGTATGCAAACCCTCTGGCATGAGTCTGTGAAAAGGATTAATAAGACAAAACCACCAAAATAATCCTTTTTGAACAAAGTTTTTTTATTAATTAAATGCTTATTGTGGAATCGTAGTAATTTTCCGACTTTTAATTTAAATGCATGTACTGGGTTAGGCAGGGAAATCTATTGGCCAGCCCCACCAAGATTTTTTTTCACCAGTGGCCACTGCTAACCCCTTTAGATTGCTGCTCCCATCCATCTTGCTTTCCAACGTCCACTCACTGGACAACAAAATAGACCATTTACAGGAGTTTAGAGACTGCTGCACTCTCATCCTGACGGAGACATGGCTTACCTCATCAATCCCGGACAACACCGTTAGCCTGGAGGGGCTAGCTACTTTCCGCGCCGACAGAAATAAACAACTCAGCGGTAAGACCCAAGGAGGCGGACTCTGCGTTTACATCAATAACACCTGGTGTAAAAATGCTAGAATAGTCACAAGTTTTTGCTCTCCGGACATTGAGCTCATGATTATTAGCTGCAGACCTTTTTATCTGCCTAGAGAGTTTACTGTTGTCATCATCACAGCGGTTTACATGCCTCCCAGCGCAAACACAAAAGAGGCCATGAGTGTTCTCTATCGGACTATCACCCGAGCCAACCAACGACCCTGGATTACTGTGGAGGTCCGTCAAGCGCTAAAAGCAAGGAACTCAGCCTTCAAGTCTGGTGACAAGGAGGCACTGAGGACAGCGACAGCCAACTTGAACTGTGCCATCAGGCTAGTGAAGCGGAAACACAGCCAGAAAATCCAGGAGCTTTTCCATGACGCAAGCAACACCAGGAGCATGTGGTCCCAAAGTCCTCTTCTTTTGGGACACCTCTCTGGCATTAGAGCAGTCAAAATGTGTGATTCATGTCCATATTTGAGTCACACTAGGTTTCCACAATCCTCTGGTGTTTATAATGACCCATGTCCCATAATTTTTTTAAGAAGCTTTATTATAATTTATGCAGGTAATATTTCATGTTAAATGGACACTGAAAGAAGAAGATAGAAGAGAAAAAAAGGAGAAGAGATGAAAGACAAAGAGGAGAGAAAAGGGAGAGAATGATACAACATCCTCAGTCTGCTTCTTCACCTACAAACAGAGATGCAAAAAGAACAGCACAACCAGCCGATAAAGTATTACAGATACAATCAAGTAACACCTTGATACCATCACTGAAGGATATACAGTATTATTCAAAACTGACAGTTGAAGATAATAATAGGGGTTTTCTGTATAGTACTGTTGGTATTAATAGGGGCCTGCTCCTGCTTATCTCTGAAGGCCCGCCTTACCCCCGTTTAAGATTTGGCAGTAAAGGAGAAACAATGATCAGAGGCAAACATTTAAAATATGCATATGTAGTTCATTTGGAATTCCAAAGTAGACAGAAACTTACATTACCATTTCGCCATATTACCTTATGGTGCTGCAAACAATTCTGTCTGCTTTACACTACTCTGAAGACATCTTTTAAAAGACTGACTGCCCCTCCTGCTTAGTTTTAGGGGGGGGGTGGACGCCAGACCCCAGACATGGCGGATCTGCTTCTAAAACAAAGAGGCTGTTCTTCTTGGTAAAGCTTGATTTAATACTAAAACCTGTCCTATCAGGGGTCAAGCCAAATGACCTCCACAGCCATAAACCCGTTCTCAACGCATCCTGCAAGCTGCGTGTTTACTTTGCCTCAAAGGGAGACACAGTTTTAGAGGCCAATAGTTCCTTATTACTTCCATACAAATGCCTGATTAATATAACAGTTAATTTTATTTTCCAAAACAATTCCCTCTGTTCTGATCTAAATAGATAAAATCAATAACTGAGCTAGAACTAATTTAATTTCTTGAACCCCTCAAAGAAAGTGTAAATGATGAGATGGAATTTTCTAAACCACTCTCCCCTCTCTTGATGATTAAGAAACCCGTAACAGAACAGAAACCTACAACCCAAATGAAATACTAGACACCCTTTTTTTTCACCAAATTGAGTTTGAATTTTTTCCTTAAAAGTAAGATATCCCAACTTATAAACTGAAAAGCTATTTGAATCCTAAAAATATGCTTGAACCAAATAAAAGAATTTTATTTTTAAATAAAAACGAAATAAAAATCCTGCTGCCTCTCCAGAGTGGCATCTGCGCTTCACGCTGCCCTGTTAACGGCCTGGTACAGCTGGGCGGTAGTTGGAAGCCCCTCTAGGCAGGTGATGTTCCCTTGAACCCTCTCTGTGGCTGGCACACACGGCTCTGCATCTGGTCGGGCCCCCCAAATCTGGCTCCAACCTCATTCTTTTGATGACCTTAGGGCACATTCAGTCAATGTCTGGGGGTGGCGCACCTCCTTCACATTCCTTGGGATTTATGTCTCCAAGACAGTTTGTAACTACAAGACAATCTTTATATGAGTTACCTGTAGATCCTGGTGGTTGACGTTGCACCTTGAAAAACTCCTTCC
Source organism: Fundulus heteroclitus (assembly GCF_011125445.2). Lineage (NCBI taxonomy): Eukaryota > Metazoa > Chordata > Actinopteri > Cyprinodontiformes > Fundulidae > Fundulus > Fundulus heteroclitus. The sequence continues at coordinate 33,696,702 of NC_046379.1, read as the reverse complement.
AGTTATAGAAAATGTATCCTGTAGTGGAATTTACTGAACACCCCGATTTGACATTCCAGCAAGAAAAAAAAAATTAAAACTTTACCCATGTTAATTTAGTCTGTGCACAGATTTTAGCCAATTGTTTTTCCAGGTTCTAATTAATCCTTTCTAGATTCCCCTGTGACTGAAAATGAAGCATCATACCAAACCTCTATTTGAGTCTTAAACTGGACACCACTCAATGCAGGTCCTGACTCTTAAAGTGGGCTCCATTGTCCATCTTCATCCTGTCAGGAAACCTATGCCTAGAAATGTAATAGTTAATGAGACATTTTATCACAGTTTCTCTGTCCTCTCTTTTCGCAAGCCTCTGGTCATCCTGTAAAAGAATCCACACACACACAAATACTTTAAACCTCTGATGGGGATGACCTTGTCTGTGGAATCAAAAATGTGTTGATTCTGGTTTGAAATCAAAGTAAATTTTTCCTGTAACAACGTCTGAATCTTCTTTGGATTAAAGTAACCACGCATCGCACCACTTTACACAAAACCTTTTGCCATGTCGGATGTAACTGTATGTCACCACTCCATTAAATTCTGTAACCTCTACTTGACCCTAGATGTCCTTCAGATGTGCTTCAGAAAAAAGTTCCTGTTTTAATCCTGGAGGTATCACAATCTTCCATCAGGTCATTTCCAGCACCCTTCCTACTCTAACGCTACACCAGCTGCTCACACTAATGGAATCACCCTTATGTGCATTATGATGACCTCTGTTTTTCTATTTTATCTAACATTTACCGATATGTACATTCCCTTCTCTCTCCCCCTATTCCTGAAACAAAACTCTGTTTACTGCTAGTTTTGTTACAGAAACATCAACAGAGAATAGTAAAAAGTTGTCAGGGAGCGTCTATTCAACTGCAAACGCTGATCTGTGTTTAAGTAGGAAAAACACACCACCGTTTCCTGAATCTAAATCAAAATATTATTCAATTTTATTATACCTTATATCTTCACGAGGTCCCTCAAAGGTAGCGTGAGATCAATATAACCAGAATGTAGTGACGACTGCAGCCTGTCAGTCTCTGTCACACGCAACAGATCGGCTTTGTGAAGATGCTATAGTTGTGACCAGAGTAAATACTGGGTGTACTCACGGAAATAACACAGCCCAGGAAAGACATATTTTCTGGCAATTTGCAAGTTATCTGTACTGACCTCAAAACCATGTTGATGAAGATGTCTCAAAACTAACTCCGTGGCCTGAAGGCAGATCTCAGCAGTTAGAGAAGCCAACAGCAGGTTGGCTTCTCTAACTGCAGTATGTACTGAATTTGGTTGGTGTTTCTGGGTGGAGGACATGTCTGTAAAACATCTTTTATAACCTGATTAAAAAATACCTGGTAATATAGCAAATTCTGGTGGCTGTCTAGTATATCGAAGCTGGCAACTTTCATATAAAAAATATCTCAGCATTCTTCAGCTAAGGAGAGAAGGCATAACAGATTTGTCAAATCTATACATGTGTACCACTAATGTGAAAGCTCCAACTGGAAATGGCCACTTACACAGAAATTGTGGATATTTTGTTTAAAAACAGAATCTTTAGCTCTAAGCTCATCTGTGCATTCCAAGCTAGGGCACAGAGTCGTAAAACTGGCACTGCAAGGAGGGCGCGCTGATATTAACCCCCCCTACTCTAGATTTATGGCTGCACTAGTTAACCCAGTGAGACTATTCAACAGTGACCTTAAATGTAACTGGAGCATGTGAAAGTAATCCCACCCCAGTGGATTTTCTGCTCATAGTTGTGATGGCAAAGTACACTTTCTGCTGCTTAATGACGATCTCCACATTCCCGGCCATAATAGAATCAAAACTCATGTTTAAAAAGAAACTTATCAGTTACATCACAGACAACTTAATATATATTAGTGTATTTTATAAAACAGCAAACCCGTACACTGGTAGTTGCTCAACCAGTTGCCTGAAGTAAATGTTTAACCATTCCCCTGATCCATTTGCCTTATAATCAAAACATGGAGAGAAAGAAAAACACAAGAAAACATTTCATCCACATCACATACCATTATAATTGCTCAGCAGTAGCAACCTCCACACGCTCGGGTGCCACATACATATTCCTAGAAGTGACTGTCTGTATTTTACCTTAAAGATTCTTGTTACCAGTCTGTGTGGTTCCTGTCATAGATCAGATTGGCATGTGGCAGATCAGGTGAAGACAGATAGGAACTTAGGCTTTGCATTCAAGGCTTCCATGGCTGGAACACTGAAAGAACACCAGGTGCAACGGACTCTGTTCACAGTCCCCAACACATGTCAGCAACCCTTCCCCAACGTGTTGCAACGGCAGACGCTGTTATTTCTCTGAGAAGCATCTCAGTGACAAAGTCTCAGTCCACAACTTAGAATCTGATGGAATATGTGGCTCCGGTATGTGCTGAAAGTTAATGCAGTCATTTCCCTTGACAGCTCGGGATCTGCAGTGCTCATGCTACTTGGTCATCCTCAGGGGTGTGTAAACATTGTCCATAGGAAGAGTTATCCCATTGCTGGGGTACTGACCTTTTGGAGGTGAGGTCATGTTAGGATTTGGTGACTCCATGCCAGGCTGACCTGCCGGTGGGGTAAAACAGCTCACAATCACATGCCCAACGTCCAGGACAACCACGGTTGTAGCAAATGTCAATGGGTGCTCTAACAGATCCATCATATCAGCTCTAAATACTCAGTGCCATGCTCCAAACGCGAATCGACACTGACCACCACACTGCCATCTGCTTCCACATCCAGGACCAACAGACCTGTAATTAAATGGAGGATAGAAAACAGGAGGAGGCAAACCTCCATCTTGAAGTGAATTAAAATTGAGTTGATACCTTCAGTGTTGAAAATCCAGCTGCTGATACAATCACATGTTCACTGTTTATTTTACTTACTTTCTGTTTTGCTTCCCGCAATTGCTCTTTTTCTTGTTTTCTCTTTCTCTCCCCATTTTGAGCCACATTAAAAATTATGTACCAAATGTTTTTTCCAGCAAGCATATTCACAATCAGGCATATCAGGATTTAGTTTCATCAGCTGTGATACTGAAGAGGATACACCTTTTAACACTATTTCTCTAAATAACTCACTGCTTGTTGTTGGTCCCAGTCAAACTTAGGAACCACTTCTTGGGTGGATAAGGGAAAATGCTGTGTAACTGCATCTTCCAAGTAAGAAATTACTAAAGACAATGAAATTTCATCTGGCATGTGGAACATTTGAGCATCATTTTCAATATCATCTGCAGCAAGAGAGGGCACACAATGTTCTAAGATGGCTCTAAAATCATCCAGGGCCAGTTTTGTGCCTTTGGTCAAATGATCTAATTCAGCCAACTACAATATACCCCCAGCAGCAATGCTGGGAAGTTTATTCACCAGGAGTTGCACATTACCAAATGAATAAAAAAAAAAAACATATTTCGCTACTCCTAAATTATTTTGTAACAAGGGCATCTGCACTTTAATGGGACTTTGAGAATGTGTTTGCATATGATGAATACTTTGGGATCTGCCCTTTAATATTCCCCTAATACTTTCTGTTCCTACCAATGTCTGCCGCTCTGCATTATCAATTTCTGTAGTAAAACGATGCGAGCCATTTACATTTGTCATAAATTCCTCAACATCAGCAACTCCATCTGAGGATAACTTTAAAACTGATGCATAACTAGATGCAGTGTTAACAAAACCTATCAAATCAGCAGCATTGTCCTTTTGCCAAACACGATTAAGCTCCATTTTAAATTATAACCTTTAACTGTTAACTTTTAGTTCCGCTGACTGGTGATTCCTAGACCTACAATCAGCAGAAACTGTTAGTGGGCTGTTTCCTACTTTCTTTTGATCACCCAGATTTGAGTCTGGTGTATTACATCTAACTAGGGCTATCAAACAATGAAAAAATTTGTATCAACATTTAATCGCAAATTATATTTTTTTCTGAAAGTGTAAAAGCTCATTTAGGCATTTTAATATGCTATTTTGCAATAAATGATACTAATTAAAATTACGCTTGTATAAAAGGCATGATCCTTTTTTCTTTTTCAGTTGTCACAAACAAATGTTTAATTCTCTCCCAAATGTCCAACAACTTTTCCCAACTTCTAATCTCTTTCTGAATTTTAGCCTACGGTTTATAATAAAAATTTGCTCAAAAACTCACCGTCATCCAACCATTTTTTCTCCAATGAAACTGTCTCCACCAGCTTCTGTTCACACTTCAGATCACTTTTCTCCGTTTAAACTTTTCCTGCGCTTCAACAAAAGTCATTAATATATCGACCTGTTCTCCCAATGATTTCCAGAGTCCCCTTCACTTTTACCCATATCCTATCCAGATTCTTGCTCCATAATGAACACTTTTTACTACTTCCTCAACTCAAATGAAATCAACTCCAAAGTACTTTTCCACCGTTAAAGCCCACATGCTGCAGGCAGATTCTCCCCCCCCCACACACACACACACACACACACAGGAGCCATAGGCTCCTACAGGTTCTGCTTCACTCTGTCACACAAGGATCCCATTTTAAACGCAACAAAATGTTGGACAAAACATGATAAACACAACATATAAAGACAGACAGCTTGTGCATCACAGAGAGACCTTTATGTCCCTTCCGTATTGGCAGAATCTTCTTTTAATTGTATTAAACAAACCTCCTGATCTAGTGAACATGCCCTGCAAAGTAGGGGCCGACCAGGGGCCGAGGGACAGCTGTTTAAGAGTTAGCTGAAAACCACTATCATGGAAGGTGTCCAAAAAAGGAGTGTGTTTCATGGTCCAGCTCGGATTAAAAACATTCTTTTGTTTGAAATTCAGTCGGCTGTCGTGAGGTTTTCGTGAGCGCATCCTGCTGTTCAAGCAGAGCTACGAGGGGGCGCCCTCCCCTCCTCTCCGTTCCCGCCAGCGGAGGGAGGGAAGCGGGCGTCCCTGGAGCAACCTCCGGCCGGTGTTGGGGAGGGCGAGCCGTCCGGTCCGCGCAACGCGCTGGCAGCCTGTTTCGGCATTCCTCCGCGGTCCGCGCAACGCGCTGGCCGCCTGTTTCGGCACTCCTCCGCGGTCCGCGCAACGCGCTGGCCGCCTGTTTCGGCACTCCTCCGCGGTCCGCGCAATGCGCAGGCCGCCTGTTTCGGCACTCCTCCGCTTGCTGGGGGGGGGGGGGGTTCGGGCCAGGCGACCTGCCGTGCCGCGCGGCCGCCGATGCGTCACGTCTCTCCTCTCTCTCCCCTCCGTTCCCCCGACGCCCGGTGCCTCCTGCGGGCCTCGCCAGACCTGGGCTCGAACCCCTGCTCTGGGTCCCTGTCACCTACCGTCGCTCGCCTGCCTCTGCCACCACAGCCAGCGGTCCCAGAGGGGACACGACGTACAGTGTGAGCAGTCCGGTCTCGTCCGAGCGTCGCGCCGCACAGATCGTGAGCGGTGAACTTTTTAAACCCCGCGGTTCCATGGCACAGTTTGAGATGTATATAAGTACCACGACTGAAAAACTCGTACAGTGTACGCCCGGCTTAACAGATAGTCAAAATGATCTCTCTGGGATCCCTTTTTTAATCTCTTCTCTTCTCTTACAGCTTCATCAGTTAAGAGTCTTAGCTGTCTTAGTCTCAACTTTTAAAGATGTTAACGTATCTGGACCATTTTCTATTGCTAGACTTCTTTTGAGAGTCCCACTTCTCATGAATAGTCTTCCATCCTGGCCTTAATAATCACCAGCGCTCGTCAGCCTCGAGTTAAGGTGGCCAATCCTTAGAACTGTTTTTTATCTTTGTATTTTATCTCATTTAATCCTTTCTTGGTTTCAACATAAATTCCATTCAAACCTCTCATACTAGTTGATCTGTTTAACCTCTGATATTTTAAGAGGGGAGCTTGTCATCCACAGCACCACTTGATTTTAGCTTATATCTAATTTTCTGCCAATCGAGAATCAAAAATCTCCTTACCTTTTTTGGGTCGACCTGTGTGGTGCTGTAAACAGTTACTCCTTTGTGCCCAAATTCAAAACGTTCCTCTACTTACTGTCAAATCCGGGTCACGGCTGACCAAATTGTAGATATTAATACCAGACCCTGTGGCCCCAAGCGTGATCTACCCTGGAGGTTTCCATGCAGTACGGCTAATTTATTACTTAAACTGTCTTATCAGGGGTCAAGCTAAATGACCTCACAGCCATAAACCCGCTCTCAACACATCCTGCAAGCTGCGTGTTTACTTTGCCCTGAAAGGAGACACAGCTTTAAAGGCCAGAAGTTCCTTGTTACTTCCGTACAAATACCAGATTAATATAACAACTAAGATATTTTCCTCAACAAAACACTGCTTAAATTTTGTGGGGAGACGTAATTTAGTCCTTCTGAGACCTGAATCAGTCATTTTTGCTGCTCTAATCCAAGTGAGCTGTCCAAAAATGTGAAGGTTATAAGTTCACTTCTCACACCTCAGAAATGCAGAAATTGGAAGCCAAATATGCTGCAAAGGGACATTCTATGAGCCTGGTCATTAGAAACAGCAGCAGACTGCTTAAACCCAGTGAAATTCAAATTGAACATGATTCAGACAATTTGTGCGCTAAAACAGAAGAGAGCTGTCCCAAAACTATGGTGCGTGGAAACACTGCTTAAACCTTGTGGGGAGACCTAATTTAGTCCTTCTGGGACCTGAATCAGTAATTTTGGCTGCTCTAACGCAAGTGGGCGATCTCTGAACTGGAAGTTAATTTTGAAAGCAAATAACTTTGGACTCTTCATTTAGAACTTGTGGTTTAAGCAAACACGAGGGTAAGTCACAGCATCTGGAAACAGATGTGCAACAAAATTTGGTTCAGTTAGTAAGATTAACTTTACAGTTAAATCAACTATCAAACTGTTGGTTACACCAAATGACTTGATTGAATCAAGTATTTCAATTTAAGCTTTTTGTAGTACAGTTTATTATCACTAGCTGAGAAATGTTTTTGTTAACTTTTATTTTTCTAAAAGTCTAAAAATGTCACAGGTGATATTCTCATATGTGTGCAGTTTAAGCTGTGTTTACGATCGCCCACAGAAGGGACGCCAAATAATGTTGTGCAATTATACACTGTTTAAATGTAATTAATATTTATTAAATAACTCTCTGTCTGTTAAGTATTGTCTGGTGATACCAGCTCTTAAACTGATATCAGGACAATGATTGAAAGGGATGAATTCGAGCACTGGAGATCATTTAACAGCAAACTCTGCACACACATAGAATAAAGGAGTGACAACTTCTTTTCAAGTTCAAGAATCTAATAACAAAAAATAAAATGAACATCCAGAGAACATCACTATATAATGCTGTTTTTCTGAATTAACACTACATTTCGATTAACATTGTCTCTACTAGGCTAGTGAAACTTAATTAAACTACTAAGCAAAATACAGATAAAAGAAGCTAAGCTATGGAACTATTTACATGCAAAAACAGAACAAAAGACAAAACAAAAGTGGTTGATCATAATCAAAATAATTCAGTGAATCCTGGCTCACTGCAGATCTGATTTAAAGGGCATGGAATGGAGTTAAGTTAGCTTAACTAATTTAGAACAACATTTGGCACGTTTTCAACCCATTCACAATGCAAATCCTGAGTAAACAAAACGTTATTTGATTAAGTAACATTTTGTTTGAGTTAAAGAACCAAAGTTCACATTAAAGAACATGGAATGAGCTTAAATTAGCCTGAATTACACAAAACATTATTTTGAGGAAACATTTTAAAGAATGATTTGCTCAGTAACATCATTTACTCTAGGGACGGCCGATTGTATTAATGCAATTCTACCTCCGGGAGCTAGGGGTCGCTGCAGCGATCGGTCATTAAAATCGGTTACTCCTAAAGTTAACAAAAACATCTTTAAATTGAAATTAATATTCCATATTAATGCGGTAATAAGACTCAGAGCACTATCGAACGACAGTGGAGCGAAATGAACAAACCTTATGCTTTAAAACGGCTTTTGTTGAATAACCGGAACCAAATGTACCCGGAAACTAAATAGCATTTTGGCTAGTGGACTTTTCGGCACTAACTTTAAAAGCTTCAGCTTTTATTTTAGTCATACTGAGTGGCCGTATAACATAAACATTAATATCCCATCAATGTATGAAATCCCTTTGGAGATAACACTTGTTATAACCTTAAAAAATACTTGAATCACATTGGCAATGAATGCTAGCAATGAGCTACCTCCGTTAGCTCTTTGTTCCAAACACCATGTAAACGCATTACACAAACATTTCCAAATAACCGTGCCACCTTTCCCTCTGGTTTCTGTGCTGAACCTGTCGATGGCTTGTGAGAGTTTGGTTCATTTGTGGCCAGCCACGGAAAAGCAGCGGTCCAGTGAAAACGTTGGTTCTTAGCAGAAGTGGGCTAGTAGCTCCTCGGCTATGAGCTAGCCGACAGCGTGGTCAGGGAAGCTTAGAGGCCCTGCAGCATCTCTGATCTCTCAGCTTGTCTGGCGAGGGAAGGTGACCAATCCACGTCGTCTCGAGTCCGCTTTCCTGCAGCAGCTGACAAAAATAAACAAAGCTGTTTCGGCATTCTGTAACTTTGCGGCTGGTTTGCACAGAAGTCAGAGTGCAATTTAGCTTCGATCTGGGTGATAAATCTCTGGATTCATGTCCTCCGCTCCGCAGAGGACGAGAATTTCCCCTCTTTCCCTCTTGTCACTCCATTGAAGCAGGCAGATGAGTTTCACAGAACATTCTGTGCAGCTTGTGGGCTTTTGGGCCCGTGAGGCCTCATGGTTCAGGCCAGCCTCCCTCCTCCTTTGTCTCAGGAAGGAGGAAGGTGAAGACGCAGTGGAAGTCTGTAAGAAGTGAGTGTCTGGTCAGAAGTGGTCTGACCTTTTCTCTGTGGGGAGTAGTTTACAGGGGTCCGTGTACCTTCAGGCAATTTTTTTTTTTCCGGAAAACCAAAATGGAAAACCGGAAACTACTTCCGTTTTTCCATTTAAAATCAAAAACGGAAAAATGAAAAACAAAGCCGCTTTTCCTGTCTTGTCAACACAATTTAGAAACGAAAAAGCAGAAAAACATAATGAAAAAAACGGCCCGTTTTTCAATTTCTCCAATTCCTTTTTCTATTTTCTTCTTCAGATTGAAAGACAAAGACGATTTCACGGCTGGCCCAGAAGTGCAGGAAAATATTTCAAAATAAAAGCCTAGATGTACGCGTAACATAATGCAAGCCTGAAGAAAAAATAATGAAGCGTAGAGATGTCGTTTGAATAAAAAGAGGGCCTTTTTACATTGCAACATGATAGTTTATCGTAAAGACATGAGCTTTATTACGTTATTGTGTGTTATATTGTTGGGGGGGTAATGTCTGGGCAGGATGATGAAAACCTGTTGTTGTTAAATGGGACAACGAAGATTATGAAATGTAAAAATCTAAAACAGCATGAGTATAGGGATTATGTGTAATGACGTACCCACTGCATGCTTTAAGTGCAGCGGCGCCCGTTTCTGAGTGACGTCACGTTCAGAAGTGAAAATAATTAATATGACAAGCTGCCACATCACCCCCCCCCCCCTCCGTCTAATCAAGATCAGATAATGTCTTTTCTCATTCAGTGAATGAGAAAAGACATTGTCTGATCTCATGTTACTCATGTTACCCATGTTACCCTGAGGGTAACATGAGCCACTCTGACTAGAAGCTTTGTCAAAAAGGAAAGTTTTAAGATTAGTAGCATTAGCAAAAACAGCTAGCATCAGCAAACATGGTCATTTTGAGGCAAGTTGTCACATATAACAACTTTTCAAAAATAATTTAAGTCAATACAACCTAATAAAAATTTTACATTATTTTTACAAAAAAAAGAGCAATTTAAAAGAGAGGACAAAATGAGAAGATTGTCAAGAGTTATAAAAGCATAACAGAGCATGGCCGTGCAGCACCTGACGTGATGCTGAGGGCAGTCAGGCAGGTGACCCTAGGTCACAAGTCGAACAGGAGTACAGCGAAGGACTTTAATGTCAATTACCGTACTTTGGGGTGATACCGTAAATCATTCACACCAGCGGAAATTCAGGGTCAGGTGGCTATGAATCAAAGTTTCATAATATTTCATTTTATTTCATGTTATTTCATATGATGCATGTGCTCCTGGCAATTCAATCTACATAAGATATGACAAAATTGCAACTTTTCTTTTGTTTGTATTCAAAGTTTAAGTGTCAGTTTCGTAATGCATGTTGCATATTATTATTTCATAAATAGTAAAAGTGAGTTATTGTCATTTATTAACTTAACATTAAAAAATAACAACAAAATTCATTTTGCCCTTTTTTTATTGGTCGCAAAACCCTGTGTGACATCTTACCCCATATTGTGTGACAACTCACCCTTTGGAGGGGCAACTTGTCATATGGTGACAATCTCCATTAGATCGCTTATAACTCTGCACTGAAATAAGATATGAAAAATACCAGAATACAAAATATATACCTGAGACTTTGCTCTTTCATCTGGTACATATGTTTTTTATATATGGTGTTTTGATTCCAATATTAATGGATGAGTGTAAAAAGTGTGACAACCAGCCCTGGGGTCCGTTCTTCGTACGTCGCTAACTCAGTTAGCTGGATTTGATTGTTGACGATTTGGCATGAACTTGGATCGTTTGGTTCTTCGACAGTCATCCTGCACTTGCTGTCATAGCAACATGTGCGCAAGCTTGAGCCTGCTCGCGAGCAGGCTTATTTCATGTAAACAGGATTAGATCGCAGCTTTATAAGCGGACGAAATAGGGAAGTCTGTCGTAGCCATGTCCATTTTTACAACAGCAACCTTTTGCGGAAGGTGCAATAATAATTTGCAGAGTTTTTCGAATGAATCGCGTATTGCGCAATAGACAGGATCCTTCAGCGCAGCGCGACAGTGTAATTGTAGAGAGATTTCGCTTGGTGGCTGTTATAAACAGACAAGCACATCATTTAACAGTGGCTTTTAAAGAGGAAAAAGTTGTGTTAGAGCCATAAATAGAAAATATTTAAGTTATTTGTATGATGGTTTGCTTTTTATTTTTATCATATTAAATAAGAAGATTTGTTCAGGCCATTTTATTGTGAAGTTTAGTTTTACTTTGAAAAGCTTGCTTCCTCTCGAGCCGTATATTGTATAGGGCTTGGGATCCGCGTTGCATTGTGGGACGTGGCGGCCATGTTGATGGCAACGCAACGTTAAAATACCTCTGACATAACGTTGTTGAACGAAGAGACGTAGAAGTAGAGTTGAGAAAGAATAGATAGAAAAAAGATGTTAAAATCCCGAAAAGGATCTGAAATTTACCGGGACACATTAAATAGAGAAGCCGGGGACCGGTATGTTGACAAAATCAGCATTATTATGGAGCGCCGACAACGACTTGTTGCCACTGTTTTGCATATCAGACGTCTTCGGCTACCTAGTTTGTGGTGTGAGCGCCTATACTTCAGAACACTTCCAAAAGCTACAAATCCTTGGAGTCTCATGTGCAGTTTATGAATGAATGGGTTCAGGAGCTGCTGATCATAAAGCCAGTAAACAGTGGGAACACAGTAATTCATACAAAGGTAAACTGTGCTCAGACGGGCTCTGGCACCTGCTAACCGTAAGTGCTAACAACCACTCACTCATGCATGTAATGTACTTTTAACTAGCTGCTATGTGTTTCAAAGGTGTAGTTAGTAACGTTAACTGCCAACCCTCCCTAAGCCCTCCGGGTTTCTCACATATTTGAGCCTTTTCCCGCTGCCGTTTTAGTATTTATGTGCTTGTATGTGGTGTTGCGGCTGAAGGAAAGAAACAATGTAGGCTATAAAATAAAACCGTGCATCTTTAACTTACCAGAATGAAAATGCAGGGAACATACTCTCATTGACATCGGGATACTGTGGAAAGTTATGATCGGTAGTCTTAAAGCCGCGATCCAAGCGAGCCGACGACTCTGTTATCTCTGACACTTGTTCTCCGTGGTTTCGCCTCCAGGTAGGAAAGCGGTGGAAAGTTAACCCATTTTCTATGTTTTTTCCATGGCGATCATGTGTTGCGCTGCTACAGCCCACAACACAGCAACGGTTTACCATGGTTGAAATCAAGTTAAGGTAAAATTAATCAAATTAAAACACGGGTGAGAGAGGGAGTACAGTACGCGGTAGTCATAGGCAGTAGTCTGAGTAGCGGTGGCGGGGCATTCAATATGGCGGCCACACAAAGTAATACGTCATGACGCCCAAGCCCTATTAGAAAAAAATATGGATGGATTATCTAGACAAGGATCTAGACACGGAGCAATACAGTTTGACCGTTTAAACTGTGTATGACTTGGAAAAGGAAGAACTTCATTTTTTTATAGATAAATAATTTTTTGTTAAAAATCCCAGTTTGCACGTGTTCTTTACTTCCAGAGTCTAAGGAATGACACCGAAATTTGGATCTCTTGACATAACAAGGGCCTTTTTAAAATAAAGTATAATAATTAAAGGCTACCATTTTGTAGAATATTCTTGTACTTCACTTGTACTTGTCCCCATGTTCTAGTGGGTCCCGTGGAGGCTCCGATATAAAATAACAAAAAAAATATCAAAGTTTTTCTGTTTTTTCGTTTCTAAATTGTGTTGACAAGAAAGGAAAAACGGCTTTGTTTTCCGTTACATTATTGTGTGTTTTATTGCCATCCGTTTATATAGGAAAGGGATGGCACTGTGTGTCATTTTGTTAAAAAAAAAAAAAAAAAAGGGTGAAACATGCCTCATGATGCAACAAAAGTAAAAATAACCCGTTTTTTTCCCCCAGCCTTCTTTTTGGTGGCTGTTATAAACAGACAAACACATCATTCAACAGTGGCTTTTAAAAAAGAGGAAGAAGTTGCTTTTTAAAATACAGTATTACAGTATAATGATTAAAGGCTACCATTTTGTAGAATATGTCGTTTTAATTAATGACTCAAATTCGGCATAACCTTCCATTAAAAGCTCGTGTTCTGCTTGGGAGAAAAACTGTGGGCGTTCTTTGGCCATGCTGAACAGCCTATAGACCAGGGGTCGGGAACCTTTTTGACTCAGAGAGCCATGAAAGCAAAAAATTTGGAAATTTATTTCAGTAAGAGCCGTGTGACGTCACGCGTCACGACGTCCGCGCTACTTCCGGGTCCCGCTTGTAGGCAAACACAGGACTGTTCTCGCATTCTATCATTACAAAACGGGTGAATTAGAGCGTGCTTTTAGTTAGTTTATTTTCGAAATGTAAACAGTGCCTACGACTTGTTGTGCTCCCGGTTGCACACAGAGGCATTCCAATTCGTTGGATGTACGTTTCTTTCGTTTACCGAAGGACGAACAAAGACAAAATAAATGGATATTTTCAATGAAGAAGGACCCAGGCACACGATCCCAGTCGACTGGGGGAGCCATCACACCCCGACAGAATGTGCAGTCTACACTTCATCTCCGGTAAATTCAACTTAATTTTGCACTGGTCATTGTTCTACTGAAATAGCGACGGAGGGGAGTTGGCGATCGCTAGACGGGGCCGGGAGAAGCAGAGCCGCAGACTGCAGCAGGCTGCTGCAGTCTGCGGCTCTGCTTCTCCCGGCGGCTGCATTACGCCCTGGTTTACGCGCGCTTGTACTTCTGTGTTTCCGCTGCAACGTTGCTGACACCTTCACCCATTTTAATAAGACAAAAACACCGAAATAATCCTTTGTGAAAAATTTTTTTTAACCTATCGTGCGGGTCTTCCTCTCTGCTGATGAGCGGTCTGTGTCCGTGAACATCCATCCATTTTCCGACCCGCTTAATCCCTCATGGGGTTGCGGGGGTTTCTGGTGCCTATGTCGCGATATCAACCATCAACTTACTCTTAAAACGATCTTGTGATACGTTATCTAAAGAAGAAAAATACGTCGAGAACTTGTCGTTTCCTTTGCGCCCGCCTTCTGCGTTCCAGTCCGGCGCGCATGCGCGAAAAACCCGGATGAAAACAATAGCGGTGATATTTAGTTTTATCTGCGAGCCTGATGAAATTATCAAAAGAGCCATAACTGGCTCGCGAGCCATACGTTCCCGACCCCTGCTATAGACCCTTTTCACAGTGACGTCATGCAACTTCCGTTCTGCGGTGAAGCAGGGTATCTTTACTTCCGCTTTCTCCGCGAGCAGTGTTTTTACATAGGGATTTCACACAGTCCCTCACCAATCTACCCAAATTTCGTTTGGGAGACGTGCACAGACTGGCACAAAAGCTTTCGGCCACACCAGCCTCCAGACTCGACAAAGATGACAAGTTCTTTGTGGAACAATACCTTTTTGATTATGAAGGTAAGAGCTTTGTCTTCTTAGCTCTGTTGTTAGCATAGATGCTAGGATAATGGTAGCTATGCTACCAACAGGACTTTTGTCATTTATTAGTTTTCTATTTCTCCATTATATTGCTACGCTAGCTTTATTGCTGTATCAGCTATTCTGTTTCACAGCTTTTAGCCAATGAGTCACAGCAGGGATATAGTTGATGTATAATGTTGAGCCTTTTCATACTTTGTTTTGGAACAGTGTCAATGCTGTTGGCCACTTGGTCACAGCTCTATGAATAAAAATGAGGAGCCTCATTCCCTCCCGTTTTTTTTTTTTTGTGTAGTATTTTACTGAGGTTGCAGACTTTTGCAGTATCCCTCATAATTCCTCTGTGGGTTCAGTGTGTTTCTCAGTCTCGTCAGTAGATTTGGAGCCTCAATTAATAAAATAATTCTGCCCATTCCTGTTAAAACTGTGATAGTTTAGGACATCATAGACTGAGAAAGACGCTGTCAATAATGTTGAATGCACACTGCATGCACACTAATAATCAGTTCATTATAGTATTTATGGATTATGCTGCTGTCGGGGCAAACCCCTTGTGTCCTATACTGTTATTTTTCAGGAACTGACCAAAAAAACATGGATTTTAAAAAACTTCAGACATCACACTTCATATATTTTAGTTATTTATTACATAAATACTTCATAGCAGCTCTGTCCATTTTACCTTTTACCTGTCCTGTTTATCCTGCTGCCTTGCTCCAGTTCCCCTCTGCCTTACAGAAGAGCCTGCTGCCGAGCTCTGGTGGGTTCCTGGTTCCAAGAAGTCTCTCTCTGGGCCATCAGCTCCTGCCAACACCATCACCCTGTTCCCGTGCAGTTCTACCTCGCTGGTTACATCACCCTCCATCCCATCAAACCTTCAATAAAGACTTTCATTTTAAGTCCCGTGTGTGTGGTTCTGGGTTCATCCATAGACAAATCTTGACAATTAGACTTAGACAACTTTATTTGTCATTATGTATGCACAGAGTGCGTACAGAACGAAATTCCGTTTGCATACAGCTTGAGAATTACAGTAAATTACAGCAGTGATTTAACAGTAAACAATTGAAATGTAAACAATGCAGGAGAAAGAGACAGTGTGCGATCACAGTGTACAGGTGAGTATTTTTAAAAACCATTTGTATGTGCAGAAATTCATTTTTCAGATTCATTTCCTTTCATTAACAAATTGTTTTTGACAGCTCTAATAAAAATTTACGTGGTGAGCCACTGAAATTATCTTGGGAATAGCTAAATAAACTTATAACTCAATTATCTTTAAGAAAGAAAGATGGAGTTTAATTTGTTAAAGACCACTTGCAGAAACATAGGTGTCCTCGGAAGAGAAGTGCTGACTGCAGGCGTAAGTGCTGCCGCGAAGGATTTTAAAATTTGGCCCCTCGTCTCTTCTTATTGCCGTCACCCAACGGGCTCCAGTCTCAGCATCAGCCGGGAAGTCGTGAAAACTGAGATATGGAAAGTTTTTTTTGTTGTTCGAACACTGTGGGACACTGCAGTAGCGGTTTCTCTGTGATTGTGCCATGCTTGGTGGATATGATGCTGCTGAGAGATGGACACAAGGGGAGAAAAAATAGATTAATTATAATACTTTTTAAAACCTTTATTTAACAAGATAAACTCCCATTGAGACTAAGATCTCTTTTTTTAAAGATTGATCTGACTAAGAGGTCAGCAGCACATGTCATTACTAATATAGTATAATAAAAACAATTTCAGGCTTCTACTTAAAATATACAGTATTTTGCACAAAAAACAAAAAAAAAGTGCATTAATATAAGTGCAAATAATATTATGAAGAAAATTCATTATAATACACAGAAAATTCAGAAACAGAAGTACTGTCCAATAGACCCACGGTAATTTTTTTTGGGAATGAACAAAAAGATTCAAATGGAATAAGATCTTTTTAATTCAGTGACTGCAAATATATATAACACGTCACCATAATCAAGTAAGGGGAACAATGTAGCAGATAAATGCCTCTTTTTTTCACTCAGTGAACAAGATTTATTTCTATAATAGCAAAGCTACAGTAATAATTTTATAACATCTACATCAGATTAATGACAGGTAAAGTAAGCTAACAAGCTGCTGCATGTTAGCTTTGATCTTCATGTTACTGTCCCGATCAAAGCATCTGTATAACAGCAATGATCGCTACAAATACTAAGGAAAATAAAGATAGTCAATAAGACACGTTTAATATTGTGCTCTCAGTCTTACTTAATGAAATCACGCTGATTACTGATAGGTAAAAGTTTGGTAAGGTAAGCTAACAAGCTGCTGTATGTTAGCTTTGATCTACATGTTACTGTCCCGATCAAAGCATCTATATAACAGCGATGATCGCTACCAATACTAAGGAAAATAAAGATAGTCAATGCGACACATTGTGGTCTCAGGCTTACCTTATGAAATCGCGCTGATTATCAGTGAAACACGTCTTCACCTCCCGAATTTTCTATGTAAAAGCATGTAGCCGGAAGTAAAGATACCCTGCTCCGCTTCAAAACGGAAGTTGAGTGACGTCATGTGAAAAGGGTCTATAGCAGCGTTGCTGATCATTGTTTCTACTATCGACACATTTCCCCTTTTAAACAAACGCATGAACGCGCAGTTGTCTCAGATAACCCAATCCAACCATACTAATCATAAACAACAGGTGTGTTCAAAGAACCCAATTAGCCGGATCAGGATTAGCCGGAGGAAATCATCTTGGATGTTTTAAGCAACGTACGAAAAACGGACCCCTGGTTGTCACACTTTTTATACTCATACATAAATATTGGAATCAAAACACCATATATAAGACACATATGTACCAGATGAAAGAGCAAAGTCTTAGCAAAGGTATATATTTTGTATTCTGGTTGTCATGGTTCCTAGTCTTTTGACCCACATGCAGAATACACAGAGTAGGCAGGAGGACGGTTTACAAAGTTTATTTAATTAAACAGGAAACGATCGCGGGAGTTCCTTTGGAGCCGCCGAACACGCAGGGACACACTGAAGCTCTGGAACAGAGAGAGGGAGGATGGGGGGCTGGCAGGGTTCCGGTGATCGGACTGCGGATCGGTGCTGATGGCTAGCTGCTGGTCGGCGCGCCGGTTAGATGCAGGAGGCGGCGACATTTTCGGTTTACTTTTCGGCAGGAGGGCGGATCTGGGAGAGACACGCTCGGCCCTGCTGGGATCTGGACAGGGGGATGTCAGCTCGGTTTCAGAACTGGATAGTTCACGAGGGATCTGCAAAGCGCTGTCCAGCTGAGACACAAAACAGACTCTTCAGTCAAGAGGATTGACGTTAGAAAAACGCTGGCCGTGAGTTCCTACCACGTATGGCTAATACTCTGGCGAAGAGGTGCAGTCAGCCGCTTCCTTTTAAAGCCGTCTACGCAGTCGCGCTGATGTAGAACACCTGCGCTCAGCACCACACAGTCGTCAGCCGCCTGTGAGAGGGAGAGAGCCGCCGCAGCAACCTGACACTGGTATTTATCATATCTTATTTCTGTGCAGAGTTATAAGCGATCTAATGGAGATTGTCACCATGTGACAAGTTGCCCCTCCAAAGGGTAAGTTGTCGCACTATATGACCAATAAAAAAAGGGCAAAATGAATTTTAATGTTAATTGAATAAATGACGATAACTAACTTTTACTATTTATGAAATAATAATATGCAACATGCATTACGAAACTGACACTTAAAATACAAACAAACGAAAATCTCACGAGTCAGACTCCTCATCTGAATTGCAGTTTTGGCATAGTTTATGTAGATTGAATTGCCAGGAGCACATGCATCATATGAAATAACATGAAATAAAATGAAATATTATGAAACATTGATTGATAGCTGTCTGACCCTGAATTTTCGCTGGTGTGAATGTTTTTACAGTATCACCCCAAATGACCGGTAATTGACATTAAAGTCCTTCGCTGTACTCCTGTTTGACTTGTGACCTAGGGTCACCTGCCTGACTGCCCTCAGCATCACGTCAGGTGCTGCACGGCCATGCTCTGTTTTGCTTTTATAACTCCTGACAATCTTCTCACTTTGTCCTCTCTTTTAAGTTGCTGTTTTTTCTGTAAAAATAATGTAAAATATTTATTAGGATGTATTGATTTAAATTATTTTTGAAAAGTTGTTACATGTGACAACTTGCCCCAAAATGACTGTGACAAGTTGGCCCAAATGACCATGTTTGCTAATGCTAGCTTTTTTTGCTAATGCTACTTTTAAGACTAATCTTAAAACTTTCCTTTTTGATTAAGCTTATAGTTAGAGTGGCCCATGT
This sequence comes from Fundulus heteroclitus, assembly GCF_011125445.2. Taxonomy (NCBI): domain Eukaryota; kingdom Metazoa; phylum Chordata; class Actinopteri; order Cyprinodontiformes; family Fundulidae; genus Fundulus; species Fundulus heteroclitus. The sequence continues at coordinate 33,677,977 of NC_046379.1, read as the reverse complement.
TACCCTGAGCTACCTCTATAGTTATGCTGCTATAGGCTTAGGCTACTGGAGGACATCAGGGCCTATTTTTCTCACTCTACTGATTTCCTCCAGTCTACTGTTCTCCAGTTTTGCATGACTGTTGTGATTACAGCTTTTAACTTTTTGCTCTTTCTCTTTTTTCTTCATTGAAGGTACACCTAGTCTGGCGTTCTGTTAGCTGTGACATCATCCAGGGAAGACAGATTACTGGATCAATGTGTGCTTCTGTGCTTTTTTGTCTGTCTTGTTGTGTCTCTGCTCTGTCTTCTCTAACCCCCAGTTGGGGGAGGCAGATGACTCTTCACACTGAGCCTGGTTCTGGTTCTGCAGGAGGTTTTTCCTTCCCGTTAATGGGGAGTTTTCCTCTCCACTGTCGCTTCATGCTTGCTCAGTATGAGGGATTGCTGCAAAGCCATGGACAATGCAGACGACTCTCCCTGAACAATGACTGACGTATGACCGGATGCCTTAATATCTTCTTTAACAAGTCCATATGTATAACTGCTAGAATTTGTATCTGAATGAAGGTAATTTAAAAAAATATAGTTAATATTTTTAATTTTTTTACTTTTGGTAGTGGAAAATGGTCAATTGGTGCTCATTTCAACTTACAATGTCTTGTCCTCTTCTCACTCAGTCCGTGTGACCTGACCATGCAAAGGAAGAAAACTAGTATTCCACTTTTTGGTTGCACCCTCTGATGGAGAAGATAATTGACAACTTACCCGTGTGACAACTACCCCCGGTCTCCTCTACTGCCACGAGGATAGAGTGCCTCATATATTTCCTATTTGTCATACAAAAGATGCTAAATAAAAAGTGAAACCGTTCCCTCTCTGGACTAGAAAAGCATCTAGTTTGTAGCATCTAAGCGGCTTCCACAGGAGTTCCTCAGTGCTTCCTCTCTCCTCGATGGAAATTTATTACATTTTTACTAAACAAGTGTTACAATCACCCTTATTGAATATCCTATACGTGGATATTCTTATTCATAAGTAAACTGAGATCCAATCTAACCAACAGCTAAATAAGATGCATTGCCCATCTTTTCTAAGTCTGTTTTAGAAAGTGCAATACTTTGCTCATTTGCTGAAAAAAACGATCCAGAAAGCTGGGCCTGTGCTGAGGATCCTCTACCGGAACCGCTGAACTGATTGTCCAGAAAAGAATGCTGCATAAGCTGCCGAAGATGATGGATAACTTCCTCCTCTCCAAAACACATTGAAGAATCAACAGAGAAAGGGACTTCTTCATGTTCTTTAAGATGATAGCTCCTGAAGATCCTTCCTGCCAGCAGCTTTTTTTTACATATTTAAATTTCCCTTAAGATACTAAGAATTTTTTATATTCATTTTGGCTTGAAATGTTGCAGATTTGTGGTTATTTCACGTATTTATATGAGACCAAGTGGTTAATATTTTATTGAAGAGTTACACTATTTACTTACAACTGCTTATACCAAATCCCCACAAGGTGACGTTATACTGCTGACAGGGATGTCATTTTAAACATTCAGCTGATTAAAAATAAGTTCATCTGTAAGTTGCAGGTGTGTACCTTCACTATGGAGAAGATACAAGCTGGGGTGAATGAGAAAGGACATTATCTGATCTTAACAGTCTTGATTTGACGGGTGGGAGGTGTGTGTGTGTGTGTGTGTGTGTGGGGGGGGGGAGTTGATGTGGCAGCTTGTCATATTAATCATTTTCGTTTCTGAACGTGACGTCACTCAGAAACGGGCGCCGCTGCTTCATCAAAGTGCCGCAGCACTTAAAGCATGCAGTGGGTACGTCATTACGCATAATCCTTCTGCTGAGTTTTCCCCATACTCATGCTATTTTAGATTTTTACATTTCATAATCTTTGTTGTCACATTTAACAGCAACAGGTTTTCATCTCAACCTTCATCCTGCCCAGACATTACCCCCCCCCCCCCAAACAATATATCACACAATAACGTAAGAAAGCTCACGTCTTTACGATAAACTATCATGTTGCAACTTTTTATTCAAAAGACATCTCTCCGCTTCATTATTTTTTTTTTCAGGCTTGCATTATGTTACGCGTACATCTAGGCTTTTATTTTGAAATATTTTCCTGCACTTCCGGGCCAGCCGTTACAGGTATACTATGCAACCGGGGTTGATTTTCCAGCGAGGCTCCCCCCAGAGGGCGAAAGTAAAAGTGCACTGTCGTAAAGATGCTCAGCTGTTCTGGTTTCTCCATCAAGCCAGGCGCGGTTGTTTTGAGCTTAGCAGACAGGTGAACGCAACGAAAAGTGGAAAATACGGCAGTACAAACAATGACTAACACAGTGAAGGTATGAACATCAAGCTTCCCGCAGCGCTATCTGCGCGGCGGCCGCCTCGCCAAGCCACGGCCGCCGCCTCGCCAAGCCGCAGCCTCCGCAGCCGCCGCCGCCTCGCCGCGGCGGTAGCGTCTCGCCAACATAAAAAAAATAATAATAATAAGAAGAAGAAGAATAAAACTCGATATGCTTGCATGTTTATTTGACGTTAACACGCGGTTCTTTGTTGTTGCTTTCGCGCGTGCATATAGTGAATGGCAGGGCAAAAACACAGTTCTCGCCGTAAAGCGAGACTTCTGTGTGTGCGGGCAGTGAGCTCTTGCAATGGCGTACCGCGAGCGAGCTATTTTTAGAAACGTAACGTCACAATGACGTCACATCACGTGATACGCAGTAGGGCAAGCTTGCATAGTCCGCCGCTGTTTCGCTGTAAAAGAGACGTGCGTTACCCTTGGTTTTACTCGGTAAACGACTGCTTTTTCCAAATCTAAAACCATGGTTTTTAAACATTGTTGCTATGGAACGTGCAACAGCGACTCGAGGTACGCTGATCGGCCGCATATGAAGGATGTTTTCTTCAAGACTGCCAAGGAGAAATGTGTGCGCTGGGTACACTGGTGCGGTCAGCCTACACAACAGTTCAACCCGGAAAAAGTTACCAAATTCACCTACATATGTAGCAAGCATTTTGTTGGAGGAAAGGGCCCAACCGAAGAACATCCTGACCCAATTCCAGCGACATCAAGTAGTGAACAGGTAAGAGTATTTTGGTGGCCGACATGTTAATAATTAAGCGCCTGCTACCATGATAGCATATAGGCTATCATGGTAGCAGGCGCTAACTTGATAGCTTACTCAAAAACATTTCAAATAAGACAAACATTAAACATATACCGATCCCTGGACAGTGATTACAAACAAAAAAACGGCCGATGACGCCATGACCGCCGCGCAGGAAAAAAGAAAACAAAGCTTACCGTTCGATGAACTCGGCCCGTTTTCCGGTTTTTTTAAGCCCTCGACACTCAAGCCATCGTTTGAGCTGAAGGTTGGTGTGTTCTTCGACAGTGCGACCAGTAATCCGTGCGCCTGGGACATCGTCTTGGGAAAGTTTAACGGCTGCAAAGTCGGTTATATCGCTGGTTCTGTTGTGCGTGTAATAGCTGGTTGCTACGGGCGTTCTCTACCTGTATGTCCTACCTAAGCGGCAAAAGGGGCGTTGCTCTTGAGACGGTGACGTCACGTGCGCGGTACACCATTGCAAGTGCGGTATTTCCCCCACACACCCCCAGGGCGGCCGAGAAAACCTTTGTTCGACCTGAAATGACTCATTTAATCATCCAAAACGGTATGGAACACATTAATTAACTGAAAAATGTTGCATAGTATGCCTTTAAACCGTCTTCGTCTTTCAATCTGAAGAAGAAAATGGAAAAAGGAATTGGCAAAATCGAAAAACGGGCCGTTTTTTTTCATTAAGTTTTTCAGTTTTTTCGTTTCTAAATTGTGGTGACAGGAAAGGAAAAGCGGCTTTGTTTTGCATTTTTACGTTTTTCATTTTAAATGGAAAAACGGAAGTAGTTTCCGTTTTTCGTTTTGGTTTTCCGGAAAAAACGAATTGCCTGAAGGTACAAGGAAGTGTTTGCTCACCTAAAAGCCCCACCAGGTCTTCATTGATTGATATTCAGGAAGTGGGCGTACTCTAGGGAGGCGACAGGAAGTAGTTTTGTGAATCAGTTTCAGCTTGAATGTGCATAAAACCGAAAGGACTGCTAATTGAAAATTACACAATTTTTTAAAAAGAAGAACAATACAAACCTTGGAAGTTCATGGAAATGATTAGGGACTCCACTTTTAATATTGTTGTTTAAAAACAATAGTTTTACTTTGTGGGATCAAACATAATGCATGTGTTTGTTTGCCTTCCATATAGATGGCTAAGAGGACACTTATTGTCCAAACATTCCAAAGAACTTCCGCATTGAACCATCCTAAAGGTGTATTAAAAAACTCAGACAACACAAGGCAGGAGACATTCTTAAAGGATCAGGTAATAAAATATTACTTTTTGGGACTTCCGGATCGGACCATCATCACAATGGCCACATAGCAAGAGCGCTCCTGGTTGAACCGGAGTAATTAGAGAAATTCCCCCCATAAAACCCAAGTAACCATATCAATATAATAACTTAAAAAGGGGGCAAGACCGTACCACTAATTTGAGAAATAAACAGCGACTAAAGTCAGGTGGAGTAGAGAGAACAGAGGCAGCAACAACTAGCAGCTAACGGGTTGAAGCTAACAAGCCACGAGGAGCAGCCTCTAAAAAATGACCGACACTGAGCTGATCCTGCGAGAACTAAAAGGGTTTTTGCTAAGAAAATAAAGAACAATTCGAGATGATAAAATAATAAATTGTCAAGATGAACACAAGAAGGAGGTGGAGGGTTGTATGGAGAAGGCAGAAGAAGGGATCCTGAACACGGAGGAGGTCATCACGGCTATGCTAAAGCTACACGCTAAGCTGGAAGACAAAGTGACGGATCTGGAGAGTCGATCCAGAGGTGAGAACATAAGGATGTATGGGGTAGCAGAGGGATCCAAGAAGGAATAGACCATGATCTCATTTGTCGAAACCCTACTCCGTCAAGGTCTTGAGTTAAATGAGGACACTCCTGAACTGCACATTGAACGAGCTCATCAGTCAGTGGGACCTCAGCCACCAGCCGATGCGCCACCGCGCTCCATCATAATCAAATATTTAAGCTTCAGAACTAAAGAGATGATACTCCACAAAGCCTGGCAGATGAAGGGGTTTGCATGGCAAGAAAATCACATAAACCTGGACCACGACTATCCACCTCTCATACTTAAAAGACGAAGAGAATATACAGAGATCCGCAAAATATTGAAGGAAAATAACATTCACTTCCAGACCCTCTTCCCCGCGAAGCTGCGCGTTAGATACAAGGAAGGAACCAAAACCTACGATAGGTAGAGGAGGCATCAGAGAACCTGCAGAGACGAGGCTTCACCGTGTCAACCATCAAACCTCCGGTGAAGGTGCAGCAACTGTCCTGGACGAGAGTGGACCGAAGAGTGGCGAAAGGAACACTCAAAGCCGGCCGGGGTCCCGGCTACTAGGTGCAGCTGCGAGCATTCAGAAGAACACCTGCGGCCCCCTCCGGAACCTAGCTGATCTTCCCCAGACCAAAGATGGCGGGAGGAATTGTGAAACTTCTTCAACCAAATCCGTATCTAGTAGGAGAAACTAATTATAGAATAATTTGGTTTGATCGGGACCCGTTTTCCCTTTTTTCCAACACACGACTGTGGCAGGTAAGGGCCCCTCCCTCTGGTCTGAGGAGGGGGAGTTTTCCCTTCGAACCCCTTGTGGGGAATCAGCAGGGTTAGGTTAATAGACCCCTACCTAGGAAGTTACACGGACATATTGTGTTCAGTTTTATGTGTATTATGTTAACCAAAGCATCACCATATTACCAGCAGACAAAGGAAGATGCACCGTGGTCCTCAACACTTCAGATTACCAGGACAAAATTCACACTCTTTTGAGTGACACCAACACGTATGAGTCTTTGAAAAGGGATCCTACCAACTCCTACAAAAAGAAAATCACTGACTACCTACAACAACTAGAAAAAGACAAGGTAATTAACTGCCCATCTTATTATAGATTATATCCAGTGGAAGACATTCCATGTTTATATGGACTTCCAAAAATTCACAAGGAAGGAACACCACTCAGACCCATTGTCAGCAGCATTAATTCAGTAACTTTTGTGATATTACCGCCAGGATCATCAAAATAATTGATCTCAGATTGAATTCTGAACAGTGGTACGGTCTTGCCCCCTTTTTAAGTTATTATATTGATATGGTTACTTGGGTTTTATGGGGGGAATTTCTCTAATTACTCCGGTTCAACCAGGAGCGCTCTTGCTATGTGGCCATTGTGATGATGGTCCGATCCGGAAGTCCCAAGGGTCACAAAGGAATTCCACTCTGCCCATAACACAAGACTCTCAAGGCTTGGGCGGCCCTTTTTCCCAGCAGGAGGTCAGCTGTGAGCCCTCCTAACAGATAAGACAGCACAGACAAAGATATCTCTTCACCCCACTTTTCCAGACCTCTTCAGCAGCTGCACAGATCACCTCTCCAGGACAAGGGAGGAGGCCTGAACCATGGGGCCATATGGCCTTATCTGCTGGAACATCTGAAAGATTTCCTGTACCAGCCACGTTGATCCAGGGTCTGCTAGATTCGACTGCCTGCTTCAGCAGAGGACCTGACTGAATCCGGATGAACAACACACACAAATACAGAGCTAAGTTGCTGTCTTAACTCCACCATCAGATGCAGGAGCAAAGGTCCTGCCTGCGAAACAGCTCTGTGTATTTCTTCTCAGCCTATACAGGGGAGCGAACTCAGACAGGGTGGAAAGCTGTGGAATTCTGAGGAAAACCCCTGCTCATCGGACTGCATCCCGGTCAAAGAACGTGGCCTCCAAGCTATCCAGACCACGCCGTTAGCCACATGCTGCTGCAAGGCTAACGCTAGCCTGCCAAGAGCCAAGCGCCAGCCCGTTAGCTAACAACTTCCCTCCTTCAACGCTGTGAATGGCCAAAACTGGACCGAACTGACACGAAACAAAGGACAGAGGTTTGGGCAGCGGTCTGAGGGTGAAGAAAAGGTTTATTAGGAAAAGTTTTGTAAGCCGTTTGTACACATGGTGCTTTAGAACAAAAGGCTAACAATATAGCATTGTTAGCATTTGGTACAATGTTAGCGCAGAGCGTTTGCTAGCCAACATGCTTTTAGCCTTGCTAACATCCGGTTTCGGACAGTTCAGAAGGAGTTTGTTTTAAAGCATAAAGCGTAACTCTTCTGCGCCGCCATCCTCCGATGGTGTTATGAGCCTTATTCCCGCATCAATATGGTATATTAATGCCGGTTTTCAAGACAATTTTGATAACTATAGATTTTAACCAGGTTAGCGACGATCGCTGTAGCGACCCCTAGCGGCCGGAGGTAAAATCGCATAAACAAAGGCAAGCGATTCTGAATTAAATGATTTTACAGGACAAAACGGTCCTCAGAATATTATTTTAACAAATAATGTTGTGTTTGACTTGGGCTTTGCATTGTGAATGGATTGAAATACATGGCAGATGTTTTTTAACTCCATTCCATGCTTTTGTTAATCAGATCTGCAGTGAACCAGGATTCACTGAAGTATTCTGATTATGATCAACCACTTTTGTTTGTCTTTTGTTTGTTTTGCATGTAAATAGTTCCTTAGCTTAGCTTCTTTTTATCTTCATTTTGATTAGTAGTTTAGTTAAGTTTCACTAGCCTAGTAGAGAGGATTTATTAATTGAAATACCGTGTTAATTCAGGTAAACAGCATTACATAGTGATGTTCTCTGGATGTTCATTTTATTTCTGTTATTAAATTCTTGAACTTGAAAAGAAGCTGTCACTCCTTTATTCTATGTGTGTGCAGGTTTTGCTGTTAAAAGATCGCTAGTGCTCGAATTCATCCCTTTCAACCGTTGTCTTGATATCAGCTTAAAGGCATACTATGCAACATTTTTCAGTTAATTAAAATGTTCCATACCGTTTTGGATGATTAAATGAGTCATTTCAGGTTGAACTAAGGTTTTCTCGGCCGCCCTGGTGGTCTGTGGGGGAAATACCGCACTTGCAATTGCAGGAGCAGTCGGCCCGCAGTCACAGGCTCAATAGTCTCGTGTGCATCGCGAGAGTCGGTCTTGCTTTACTGCGAGAACTGCTACACGCCCGCAGTGAAAGGTGTGCTCGTTGGAAGCGCAGTGGCGATATTTGTGCAGTTATCATGGCGGAACCAGCGAGAAAACAGCGAAAGCCCATGTTGGAGCAGGCAAGAAAGAGGAAAAGGGCTCTGGACAGAGAGAGGAGTCGTACACGGGTGAACATAGAAGGCTGCAAGGCTGACGCGGACCTCGCGTTTCTGCTGATGCGATTGTAAGTAACATTGTAGGGTTTCCCTCACGCTACCGCCTCGCCGACATTCCAAAAAAATAATAATAGCTCAGCCGGTAAGCGGTGCAAAGTTTAACGTCAAATAAACATGCAAGCATATCGAGTTTTATTATTATTATTATTATTATTATTATAATCTTTTTTTATGTTGGCGAGACGCTACCGCGGCGGCGGCGGCTGCGGCTTGGCGGTGGCGGTAGCGTCTCGCCAACATAAAAAAAAAAAAAAATAATAATAATAAAACTGGCGAGGCGGCGGCGGTCGCGGCTTGGCGAGGCGGCCGCCGCCGCCTCGCCAAGATAGCGCTGCAAGAAGCTTGATGTTCATACCTTCACTGTGTTAGTCATTGTTTGTACTGCCGTTTTTTCCACTTTTCGTTGCGTTCGCCTGTCTGCTAAGCTCAAAACAACCGCGCCTGGCTTGACGGAGGAACCAGAACAGCTGAGCATCTTTACGACAGTGCACTTTTACTTTCGCCCTCTTGGGGGAGCCTCGCTGGAAAATCAACCCCGGTTGCATAGTATACCTTTAAGAGCTGATCATCACCAGACAATACTTAACAGACAGAGAGTTATTTATGAAACATTAAATAACTTTAACAGTGTATAATTGCACAACAGTAACATATAACATTGCTAAACAGCTTGCTAGTATTTTAGCCCCCCTGGTGGGGAACACACCACATCACATAGAAAACTCCAAGGACTTTGCAAACAAAGTCAAACATTTAAAGATGGCACCAGGGGAATCTGGTGTCTTTCGATGTCACTTCACTTTTCACTTGCATACCTACATCAGAGGCAGTAGAAACAGTCAGGAAACGTCTTCAACAAGATAGTGACCTAAAAAACAGAACAAATTTCACTCCGGACCAGATCTGTACCCTACTGGACCTTTGTCTTTCTACAACATATTTCAAGTTCAGCGATCAGAAGCATGGTTCTGCAATGGGATCTCCAGTGTCACCAATTGTAGCCAATCTTTACATGGAAGAAATGGAAAAGAGAGCTTTGGGAACCTTCAGAGGAACACCACCAAGCCACTGGTTTAGATATGTGGATGACACCTTAGTCAAAATCCAATTAAAAGAGGTGGAAGCTTTCACAAGACACATCAACTCAGTGGACAACAACATCAAGTTTACTCGAGAGGATGCTAATGACAACAAGCTACCTTTTCTCGACTGTTTGGTGAACATGAAAGGAGATGGAAACCTCAACATTGAAGTGTATAGGAAACCCACACACACAGACCAATATCTTCTTTTTGACTCACACCACCCACTGGAGCACAAACTTTCTGTCATCAGAACCTTACAACACCGGGCCCAACTAAAACAGAAGGGAAGCAGAAGGAACAGAAACACATCAAAGATGCCCTCCAAACCTGTGGATACCCTAACTGGGCTTTTGTCAAATCAGCAAGAAAATCCAAAAGACCCGCTGCAGAACATAATGTGAGAAGAATAAACGCAAAAACATCGTCATCCCATATGTTGCTGGAGTCTCAAGAGGATTTTCTCCAAACACAAAATCCCAGTACATTTCAAACCAAACAGGACCCTCAGACAGAGGCTGGTGCATCCCAAGGACAAAACCCCCAAACCTAAGATGAGCGGAGTGGTGTATGCAGTTCAGTGTAGTGAGGATTGTTCTGATCTTTATATTGGAGAAACCAAACAACCTCTCCACAGACGCATGGCTCAACACAGGAGAGCTACCTCCTCAGGACAAGACTCTGCTGTCCACCTACACCTAAAGGACAAAGGACACTCTTTTGACCAAAATGTGAACATTTTGGACAAAGAAGACAGATGGTTTGAAAGGGATGTGACGGAAGCCATCTACGTTAAGAGAGAAAAACTAACCTTGAACAGAGGAGGAGGCCTTAGGTTCCAACTCTCAAAAACTTACAATACACACTATAGGATTAATTCCGACCAATCATCACCTTAACTCTCACCCTCATTCGGGTGATCAAAACATTGTTCCTTTAAGCCAAGCCAATAACAACCCTAACGACTCCTCGTTACAGAGGAGTGGACCAGTTTGCTGGTCCAATCTGCTGGCTTAATGGCTTTAACGACCGCCCATTACTAAGGGGTGGACCTGTTTCAGTTGAATTTGCATGTTATCTAAGCCATTACAAGGCCTTTGTTTGGCAATGGTATAAAGCTTGTTACTCCACATTACTCCAGACTTTTTGAATTGAGAAAGCTTCCTGGAGAGGAAGCGAAACGTCTTCTACTACGGATAACAAGTCCAGTTGCTTTGTTTTTTACTTTTTCTTATGACCATGACCTGGATGACTGAGAATCTTCACCAGCATATTATGTTAATCATTTGTTCCCTGCTGGTTCTCGCGGGGAGGGGGAAATGCACCAGAGTTCTGAGTGAGATGGAGGGGGGAATCACATAGATGCAAAATGGATCTTTGAAAATAGCATCATTTAATATAAATGGAGTACTCAATCCAGTTAAGAGGGAAAGAATCTTATTAAAATTAAAGAAAGATAAAATACAAGTTGCTTTTTTGCAAGAGATGCACCTCAATGACTCAGAACACGTTAAACTAAATAAACGAGAATTTAAACATGTTTACTTCTCTTCACATGGATCAGGAAGGTGGAAGATTTTCCACCTTCCTGAGAAGAGTTTGGATATGAGGGTGGCGACCCCCATATCCAAAGCTGTAAATTATGAGCACATTTCAGAATATAACGACAATGAAGGCAGATTTGGAAAAATAGAAGGAACCGTGATAACTCTCCTCAACGTGTATATTCCTCCTGGAAGTGACTGGTCTTTTTTATAAACAAATAGTCGATATAATGACAACAAAAAGCCAGGGCATTTTGATATGTGGCAGAGATTTTAATGTCACACTAAATCCAAAAATTGATTCATCAAACGGGAAACCAGACACAAAAAAATATTAGCAAAAGATTAAATACCTGAATGAGTGAGGTGGGACTCGTGGACGTTTGGAGAGAAAGAAACCCAAATAGTCCAGATTATTCACACTACTCACAACGTCTACTCCCGCATAGATTACTTCTTTATTTTCAAGGGAGATCTTTTTAGGGTTGACAGCTGTGAAATGGGACATAATTGTCTCTCAGATCATAGGCCCATCTATATCTCAATCCATCTGAATAATAAGAGAAGGTCCACTTTGTGGAGACTGAACTCAAACATTTTGAACAAACCGGAAATTAAAGATAAACTAAAACATGAAATTAACTTATATTTAGAAAATAAAGATAATGAGGAAGTGACTCCTCCTATAATCTGGGTGCATTAAAAGCAGTGATTAGGGGTGAAATTATATCCATAACCCTCAAATGAGAAGAGAATCAGAGAAAAAAATTGAGGAATTAGAAGAGGAAGTGAAAAGATTACAGAGAGAACATGCAAAGTCTCCCAAAGATGACAAAACCAAACATAACATTATAAAACTAAAAAAGAAATGGAAGAAATAAATACTCAGGAAATCCAAAAAAAGCTTACCTTTATAAAACAGCAATACTATGAGGCAATTGGAAAATCCCTTAAACTTCTATCATATTGGTTAAGAAAACAACAAGCCAACAGAACTATAAACAAAATAAGAAATAATGTAACAAAAGAAATAGAAACTAATCCGGATGAGATCAAAAACTGCTTTCAAAAATACTATAAAACACTATACACCCAACCATAGACAAGCAGTGACCACCAGATCGATGCCTTTCTGGAAAAGATCAATCTTCCAACGATCACTATGAACAAAATAAGAAATTAATAACCAAAATTACAAAGAAGGAAATTCAATCAGCAGTCAAGAGAACCAAAAAGGGAAAGTCCCCAGGGACAGATGAATTCGCTACAGAATGGTACAAAATTATGCAACACCAATTAATTCCTACATTAGAGAAAACGTTTAACTGGGTTTTAGAAAAAAAAACATCCCCCGTACAATGGACCTTACCAAGCTCCGCCCACAACTGACCTAAAAAATCTGAAGTCTCACAAACAAAGCCTCGCGGCTCTTTAATTCTATGGAAGTTTCTATGTAAACATGGCGTCTTCCACTTGGACTGATTCTTTGCGGAGTATTCCCGACTCGATTAGTGCGTCATTTCTGCCTGATTTTTAAAAAATATCATCTACAACAATGGACAGAGGAACTAACAAGTTCATGTCATCATTTTTGGATGAGTTAAAGGTATTTGAGCCACGCGATGCCTCCAAAGTTGTGCATGTCACAGCAAAATGCTATCGGTCGATGAGGAAAACGGCAGACCCTCACACCCTCAGCATTAAAATAGATGTGGACAAGATAACTGATGCCTCTTGTTCTTGCAAGGCTGGGTAAGTTGTGCATTCATCGTTTTGTCTGTTACTTTTGAAATCAGTGGATAATTCCTGTGGTTTGTTGGCAAATGTTTGTGTGGCTAGCCTGATACGCTGTACTTGGTGCTAGAGTGGCTAACACGAGGAACAGTTTCGTCCAAAGCCTTTTCTGCTAAAATAAAATATTTAGTGTATGTCAGATACAGTACACGTTGGACATTGATCTGTTTAGCTAACGTAAGACTGTGTAGCAGACAGGCTTCACAGTCTTGAAGGTGTAAAGTTGTATCAGTACTGCCGTTTATTATTGATTTTCTTTTTTTCAGACTTGGGGGTCATTGTTCACATATTATAGGCCTCCTCAAGACCTTGCAGTATTTCAAACTGCAAAGTTTTTCCTCAATCCCTGACCGATTGAGCTGCACCAGTATGCCACAAGCTTGGGGAGCACAATCAGCTCGGGGTTTGAGGATTGAACCCGTGCCCATCAACCACCTCACTCTAGCACGAAACGTGACTCACCGCAAGCGCAGACCGAAGGAATGCAGTGTGAACTTGAACAAAATGTATGTAGCATCACAGATGGTATAAGTAGGGAGAACAAGGGCATAAGTAGGGAGAACAAGCAGAGTGAGTTTTGTGTAATATCAGACTTTATTATTGAACTAAGCAGGATTTAGACAGGATCAGAAAGGAAGGTGCATCTTCTTTCTGCCTTTCCCCAACGATCAGGGACCTCCTGGTTGTGTCTGGTGCTGCAGTGTTCTTATTGGGTAAAACACCTTTAAAAGACAACCTCCTGATAATATAATATGCAAAAACACCTTTAAATCTAGTGGCTGAGCACATAAAAGACAACTTTCTAATAATATAATATGCAAAAAACGCCACCAAACGTTAACGCCACCACACGTATTGTACGCGAGCGCGCTTTTCACCGCGCGTTCTGGCTGGAAATGCGCGGTGACGTAAAAAACACGCGCTCGCGTAAAATACGGGTTGGAACTGCGCGTTATTGTACGGACGATATTTGGCCCCTTCCGCTTGCCATACAAGTAAGCGCTCTGGCGCGCAAACACAACAACGAGCACGCTTACCTGCGTTGACGAGACAGGGAGCGCTATTGCGACAGCGGATGTTTCAAGCCGTGGTTTGGATTTCACAAGAAGGAGGTTGAGCAAAATGCGATAATTCGCAAAACATGCCGTAACACCATTGCCACAAAAGGTAGCAGTAGCACAAATTTGTTCCACCACCTAAAACGTCATCAAGTGCAACTCTTGTAAACTCTGCGTGTCGACCCCGCCCCCCACAGACACACACACACACACACACACACACACACACACACACACACACACACACACACACACACACCGAAGGGAACTTTAATTAAACCAGCCGTAAAACTGTTGAAATTGGTGTCTTCTTTTGCTAAATCCCATATGACAGAAAAAAACGTTTGTTTAAAATTTCCTAGTACCTAAAGAGCAACGGAAATATTTTTGAGATGCTCTGAATATGTAGCTGCGACTAGTCAGTTGATTTTATAGTCACTATACAAGCTTCTGTTTTTGGGATTGTCACATTTACAATTTTTTATGTCTTAAGCACAAAAGAGCACCTTTTAATTCAGGTTTATTTTGTGTCAGATTTTTCCTTGATGTTCCTTTTGGCCATTGAGATGTTCTGTTTTTAAGGTCCAGTGTTGACCATGAAAGAGCTTTAATGTGACAATATTGTAATTTGTGAAAAGCTTCTATGTGCAGCTGTGGTTAAAATAAAATAAAAATAAAACATTTTAAATTAATTTTTATTTTGCAATCAATTTTTCAAACAAAGAAAATTGACAGTGTAATATGAGATATACCAATGCAACTTTAGGCACTATGTGGCTAAAAACATTTGTTATTCAAGGTTATTTGAACATTTCGTGATATTGTAATGGATATTAATAATTATCAAATAAGTAAGCACACCACTCATGAAAACAAATGATGCATCGTTTGTCTTTAAGTTATTTAATTCAAAGTCATGAGCGTTTGAATGTCTCTGTCCCCTAACACAGTCAGGAAACGAATCAAAGAAAACACTAACTTTTATACATTCTGGGTTAACGAAGAAAGGCGGGGTGCACCCACTGGTACGATCCAGTTCTTATCTAATTTAACTCCTCTCTGTGTCCTTGGATGTGGAAACACAATAGTGGATCTGTAGCATGAGAGCTTCTTTCACACGGGAATGTTATGCAGGTGCACCCAGAGAAGATATGATCAGTTACATACATCAATAAAAATTTTCACAACTATATATATCGTGTATCATGATATAGCCCAAAAAAATCGTGATATTAGGTTTTTTTTCATATCGCCCACCCCTACTTCAATGTGTATACTGTGGTTTGCTCATTTTAAACCCATTATAACGATTTAAAAAATTCTCAAAAAATAGACTTAAGCACATTTTCCCAAAGTAAGAATTGTAGTATGCTCCAGATGGAGTTATCTATGTGTGCTATTAGTTTGACACAACAACGTTTTATAGTGTACTTATTATGATGATAAAAAATTTGGAATGTAGGAATTACTTATCTAAATGATAAAACTTGATTTAAATAAGAGCTCCTTATCCAAAGCTATTTGATTTATAGAGCAAACTGTTATTTTTAATGGATTTCTTCTCCATCCTACACCTAGCAAAAGGGACTTTAATGAATATTTTTCCCACTTCGGCTTTGTGAAATTCCACGAAAATTTCAGTATCATTTTCCAATCCAAGAAATATAGTATGAAAGACGTGAGATCAGATACACATAAAATAATTTAATTATAATCAACCTCTCCTTGGTAACGCTGTTTAATATTCCTCTACCAATATTCTTCTGGTGTTGCCATTTGCAGACGGTCTTTAAGCATTTGCGGACCAGCAAGCTCTACATAGAGTCCAATCCAATTCTCCCAGCGCGGTGGGGGGCTCGTTTTGAGGAAACTACGATTGTGGCTCACTGTTTGCCTTGCTGTGTTTGCAGAGAGGTGTCGGTTTGGTAGAAGAATGAGTTATTGATCCAGAAAAGTCAGATCTGTGAATATCTTTGTAACTTTACCGAAGTATCCCTCACGGTGTTGTAGTTAGCAACCTGCAACCTCTGTTCATCCATCTTGATGGTTATGTGTCAAACTGCTCAAAGTTATGTACTCAAAACGAGAAAAAAAACATGCACATACTGTACACATATGTACAGCACTGATTAGAGTAGCACTGAGGTGCTGCAACCTTCACAGCGGTGGCGGAGGACTACCTTAACTCTTTAAGTTGGGACTGCACAGTCAGGGATAAAGACTATATTAACTATTTGCGTTTGCATTTCATGACTGTATCATGTTGCTTTTAGATTTACTTTTACCATAAATTGGCATTATAAAAACAAACAGATGAGTTGAATGAAGAATGTAAAATTTGTACCTTGGTAGACTATGTGTGATCTCTAATTAACTGTGTTTTTTGGAAGTTTATGACTTGCAGTGTTCATATTACAACAAGTGTACACAAAGAAGCAAATATATTTCAGAACTTTTATTTTCTCTATTTTACTGATCTACACATCTATCTTTATCTCACAACAGTTTGTAAACAAATGTATATTTTAGTTTCCTGCAGTGAAATTGCATTTATGAAAACAATCTACATATACAGTAAATGTTATAGATGTATATTCAAAAAAACTACTCAAATCAACTTTTCCCTTGCTTAAATTTGCCACTGGTATGCCATTTGTGTTGTTGTAAAATTTGTAATATAATAATACAATCTGTAATAAAAAAGAAACTTCTTTCATCTCAAAAAGTTCAAAGGCAAAGTCAGCAGGAGATATTTTAAAACATTTTATTTTATTGGTTAGCGTATACTCAAACATTACATACAAGGAAGTAATGGTTGTCTTCTCCATTTGTAAACAGGCAACATGTATGTGTGCCAGTGCCACCTTCTTAAGACTGGTGGAAAAACAAGTTATGCATCATTTGTCACATAAAGTCCAAACGATTCATGTCCATTGAAACTCCTGAGGCTTTCTGCCAACTCTTTCAGTCAGAAGCTGTGAGCTGAGGGCTTGGGTCTCAGCTGGGCACTCAGTAGGAGGTTGCAGAGCATTTCAAAACACAGAACAAGTCCAGAACAGCTCCTGTGGTGTTCAGCTGCATTCCAGGCAGCTCTGCCATTTAGGACAACAGGAGACTACAGGGCCTCTATGTGCCTCCTGAGCCCAGGAAACAATTCGACTTCCTATGTTTCCTCCACTGTGTTGTTCCCGCTGTCTCAGTGAAAGTCTGCTGCTCCAAACACAGACACTAGATGGCAGTGTTTCCTCATCAGCTAGAGCTGTTACCCTGCTGCCCTGTGGAAGCTGAAATTAAAGGAAAAGTTTAAAATCACGCACAGAATAAGCCAAAATTAATATAGATATAGAAATATAGAACAATATTGTTTCTATTGTCCACAAATCCACTGCTATTTAAACTTGAACATATAACTCTAGTGGTTATACATTCAGGTAAATTGCGGAAAAGAATAGGTCTGTTGGAATAAATCATCCATGGTAAAATTAGAGTTCCCAAATAAAAAACAACAACAAAAAAGCCAGAGCTGAGCAATATTTTCCTGAGGAACCATATAACAGTCATATCTTACTATGCTTTCTATAAACCTACTCCTCTGGATGCAAAAATGAAATAATTTTTTAGTGTAGTGGTGCTTGGTTTTCTATATATGTTTTAATGTTTCAACTCATGAGCTATATATTTTTTTGCCTTAAGACAGGGGTGTCCAAAGTGGGGCCTGGTGGTTGTTTACTGCTCTCAGAACAATTTTGTGTGGCCCCCATCTGCAGCCAACGAATGGAAAAAATTTGGCTGAATTAGGCTATTTTGTTTCATTCACATATAACATGTCTAATTTATTGGCAAGCAGGCAGACCCAAAGGGAGACCCAAGACACACTGGAGGGACTATGTTTCTCGGATGGCCTGGGAACACCTTGGGATGCCCCCCGGCGGTCCAAGTGGCTGGGGAAAGGGAAGTCTGGGCCTCCCTACTGAAGCTACTACACCCGCGACCAACACCGGATAAGCATAAGAGGATAGATAGATGGATGGATGGATCTTTATATTCTGGTTACCTTTACTATTGTGTAAATCAGTCTAAAAAACTCCCCTTCATCCTTGTACTTAGGAATCTCCAGACGAATGGGGATATTTACAGATAAAACTATGTTTTTTTTGGTTCCAACTACAACCAGAGTAGCTGACCATTGATTTTGTTACCTGTTAGGTCTTTGAAGCGCTTCTTGGCCTGGGCTCGCTCCTCAGAGTCAAAATACCAAACTGTGATGGCGTACCTGAAACATATAACACTACCTTCAATGTTGGCATTTAGGACTTTGGTTCGGAATACAAACCTGCAAAACCAATACTTCTTAGTAGAAAAGATCAAGATGATAGTTTTGCATCAGATTACTGTGACAACCACCAATGTGAGATTTTACAAGGTAATCGTGTGGTATTGCTGTGTCAAACACAGCTTTTTTTTTTCTTTCCCCTAATGGGCTACCTGGTGGCGTAGGAGGGCTGCACCTCGTGTGGATTCCTGCGGTCAGACCAGAAGACCAGCAGCCGGTCGAACAATGGCTTGATGTCAGCCATGTAGGGTCTTCCTTCTGGAAAGATCCTTAGGACACCGCCATGCTCCTATCAACACAATCACATGCTATACTAAAATGGCTGTGTGAACACAGTCACTGAATGATGATGTCCATCAGATCAACAAACTGAAATCAAGACAATGTTAGATGTTTTTATTTCACCTTGAATTACACACGCTGTGTTTAAGTGTCTTTGTTTAATGTCAGAGACAACCGAGACACTGGAAAAGGAAGTAGTGAAGGGTCAAACAGAGCCGTACCTTGGGGTTCCAGTTCTTGTTGAGGTAGTAGATGCAGGTAAGACGACGTCCGTCATGGTTTGGGTTGTCCACATGCTTCACATAACCTGCCCCATTTCCTGGGTAGCATGCTACCATGGCCTAAAGACAAGCACAATGGTGCAATTCATATAAATAGGAAGTATTGAAACAGTGGAAGACAAGAGTTATCTAAGGGCATTTAGAGTTTAAGAACATTTATTAAAGAAGGTTGGGCCATAAGAGATGTGCAACTAATCATATGCATCATCAAATTAGATTTTTGGTCACAAAAACAATATCAACATATTTTCAGGATAATTCACTATTTCAGCAAGAACCTAAAGCAGGTGAATATCTGTAGCAGATGACAGAAGCTTCCTGTGCAGCCACCTGCGTGTCAAGCTATTTGCTAATATTTCTGGTGGACATCAGGGGTGTGTCATGGAGCTGAGTGCCTACAACTTCAGCTGCACGTACACAAATAGTGCACATGCTTGCTCAAATTTGCTCGCCTGGGTCTGTGTGTGGGTGTGTTTTTATATTAGAACTGGTCCTTAAGAAAAGACAAACCTAAGGGTTAGACTTTAAACAGTAAATCTAAGCTAAAGCAGTGCTGTGATGAGGATAGCTATTGAAGCTTGGTTATGTGAGAGTTAACGCTGGCTCATACCCTGGAGCTACATTCCTCCCAGGTCACATATGCATTAATCTTCCTCACAGACCCGCTTAGAAATAAACTACCTCAGAGCAGCGATGGACACTATAGCTGGCATCTTTTGTAAGAATGAAGTCATGATTCAGACGTCTTTCACATTTATTACAACAATCTGACAATTTCATATCAATTTAGCCTTTAGTCTGAAAATGCTTCTGGTTGGACCAAAGCTGAAAATAATAGGTTTCACGCTTGCTTATGATGGGATGAAATTGTTTACCCCGTGTGCTCGTCTTGGTCTTCTGCGATCTTTACGCCTGAACAGAAAGCAACAGAAGGTTCATGGCTGATCCTCGGCAGCCTACAACTACCACGCAACGGCAGGGGTTGTTTCAATGCTCTCACTGGTGACTTTGAGGGCCTCCCAGCTCCAAGCAATGGACATATTTGGGCTAGAAATGGGAAGCGGAAGCATGGAAGATGGTGGCCTTATCGGAGGAATCTCAGTCTGCCTGAAAACCTAGTGTTCTGCCAGGATTGTTGCCATTCCAGTGCACTTCGTAAACTGTAATCCCTGGTGGCAAGGCATATTCAAACCTTCAGACACAGAAAAGTCTCTGAAATTAACCCAAACATCTGACTCGGATGATACATTTTGTTTGACTTCAGCAACTAAATGAACCATCATAGACGTCACTGCTTGTCAATGCCGTTTAAGCCACAAAAAGCTAAAACATCAGAGGTGCTGCACAGTGGTGTAGCTGGCAGCCCTGCTGCCATGCAGCAAGAAGGACCTAGATTCAAACCCCAGGTTTGAATGTTCTCCCTGTGCATGTTTGGGTTCTCTCCAGGTACTACAGCTTTCTCCCACAGTCCAAAAATATGAGTGTTAGGTTCATGGATTATCCTTAGGCGTGCACGCACATGGTGTTGGTCTCTGTGTTAGCCTGTGATAGACTGGCAACCTGTCCGAGGTGTACCCCGCCCCACCTGCATGAGTATAGAAAATTGATGGATTGAAATTAAATCTCCATTTCTTTCCTCTTCCTGTCTCCATAGCAATGTTGCCACATTTTGCTTCCAAGCCTTCCTATCTCAACCACCAAAATATAGACCCAGTGAGAACACCAGTCTATCCAACAGGCCAAAACATGACTGACATGCAGGATTACCATGCACAGCAACTGAAATAGACTATCTTGCTATATATTGTATCCAAACAGTCTGCAAAAGCAGTACTGTCCACACTGATATCGCAATGACGATTGGGACGTTATATTTTGCAGCTCTAGGGTCAACCAATTCCAAATATCCTAAATTACCAAGGCACCGGCCCAGGGGTTCCAGAAATGTTCTCTGTTTGTCTTTACGCCAGCTCCTCTGGGCTGCTGGTGACAACAAACCCCCAGCACTGATAAAGAGCTGGTGAACGGATCTGACTCCATGGCCTGCCTGTGCTGAGCGGAAGCTGGAAGATCATGCAAGCTTGTTTACTCACTCGCACTGAAGCACGTATGCACATGTGCACCACACTATGTGCACCACACTATAAAACCTTTATCATCATCCCCACACAAATGGAGTGAAATTAATTCTACAAACACAGAGGAGCGGGGAGGAGAGGAAGTGGAGCCCTGCTGAACAAAGAGATTCAAAACCAAATGACTAATGTTTTGTGTTTTGCAAAGAAAGCCTGGGAAGCTCTGAGCAGCATTTTGGCTGATGTCCAGCCTTTTGATGGTTCAATGACAGGACCACATGTGGCGCTGGAAGTTGCAGTCCGTCTGCAGAGCAGCCCAAATGTTTCCACTGCTTCTACATTATCCCAGCTTAAGAAACAGACTGTTGGCAGAATAGAAACCTTTGAAAAGGCTAACAGGGTGCTGGGCCATGGTATAGAATCAAGATAACCCTGAATGGACCTAAAAAATAACCTAAATTTTACAATAAGGAAGACAATAATCATAAAAAGGATCCATTATCCTAAAAATAAAAAATTTGCTCTTTCTTAGATGTTCTGTTTATAGGATAAAAATGTAGAGTTGTAGGTTTCATGTTCTGCTCGTGTCAACGTGAAACATTTTGACCGAATGTAGCTGGCACACTCACACACAAACCTGTGTGTGAGCAGGTCTGGAAAAGAGAGCTGCATCAAAGTTGCTCACCATGGTGTCCTTTTTCTGCTTGGGTCTCTGAAGTCAGCAGAGAACATTTTTTCACCCACTTGTTCCGGCTGGGTTTTAACTAGTTTTACGCTATGATGCTGCATTTATGCTGTTTTATCTTTTTTGTTTTTTATATTTTCATTTTGTGTTGTTTTATTGTTGTTTTTAGTGTGAAGCACTTTGTGGTTTTTTATCCTGTGAAAGGTTCTATTTAAATAAAGTTTACTTTCTTACTTAATTATCAGACAGCATGGGATTAATTTCCACTGTTATGCTGATGACACTCAGCTATATTTATCCATAAATCCTGATGAATCCAATCAGTTACTTCGACTGCAGTCATGTCTTATTGACATCAAAAGCTGGATGACTTTAAATTTCCTGCATTTAAATTCTGACAAGACAGAAGTTGTAATCTTTAGAACAGAGTCTTCAAAAAATAAATTTCTTAATCAATCACTTAATCTGGATGGCATTAAATTGGCCTCTGGTAATAAAGTTAAAAATTGTGGTGTTGTTCCCAAGACATGTCATTTCCCATATTCAACAGGTTTCCAGAGTTTTCTCTTTTCACCTCAGGAATATCGCCAAAATTAGAAACATTCTGTCCAGGGGTGATGCTAAAAAACTAGTCCATGCATTTGTTACTTCAAGGCTGGACTATTGTAATTCTTTACTATCAGGAAGTCCACAAAATGCAGTTCAAAGTCTTCAGCTGATCCAAAATGCTGCAGCAAGAGTTCTGATGAAAATCAACAAGAGGGATCATATTTCACCAATTTTAGCTTCCCTTTATTGGCTTCCTGTTAAATCAAGAATAGAATTTAAAATTCTTCTTCTAACATATAAAGCCCTTAATAATCAAGCTCCATCATATATCAGAGCTCTGATTACCCTGTATATTCCTAACAGAGCACTTCGGTCTCAGACTGCATTCTCTAAAAGTAGAATGGGAGACAGATCCTTTAGCTATCAGGCTCCTCTCCTGTGGAACCAACTCCCAGTTTTGGTCCGTGAGGCAGACACCCTGTCTACTTTTAAGACTAATCTTAAAACTTTCCTTTTTGACAAAGCTTATAGTTAGAGTGGCTCATGTTACCCTGAGCAACCTCTATAGTTGTGCTGCTTAGGCTACTGGAGGACATCAGGGCCTATTTTATTCACTCTACTGATTTCTACTGTTCTCCAGTCTACTGCTCTCCAGTTTTGCATTGCATTACATTGAAATGACTGTCGTCATTTCGGCTTTTGACTTTTTGCTCTCTCTCTTTTTTCTTCATAGTAGGCACACCTGGTCTGACGTTCTGTTAAAAGGCATACTATGCAACATTTAACAGTTAATACTATGCAACATTTAACAGTTAATTAATGTGTTCCATACCGTTTTGGATGATTAAATGAGTCATTTCAGGTCGAACAAAGGTTTTCTCGGCCGCCCTGGTGGTCTGTAGGGGAAATACCGTACTTGCAATTGCAGGAGCCCTCGGCCCGCACCCACAGGCTCAGAAGTCTGTGCATCGCGAGAGTCGGTCTTGCTTTACGGCGAGAACTGCTACACGCCCCCAGTGAAAGGCATGCTCGTTGCTAGCGCAGTGGCGATATTTGTGCAGTTATCATGGCGGAACCAGCGAGAAAACAGCGAAAGCCCATGTTGGAGCAGGCAAAAAAGAGGAAAAGGGCTCTGGACAGAGAGAGGAGTCGTACATGGGTGAACATCGGGCAAGCTTTTTCCGAATGGCGAGAGCTAAAAGAAAAAGAAGGCTGCAAGGCTGACGCAGACCTCGCGTTTCTGCTGATGCGATTGTAAGTAACATTGGAATGGTTTCTCTCTCTCTCTGTGCATGTTCATACTTTCCCTGTGTTAGTCATTGTTTGTACTGCCGTTTTTTCGACTTTTCGTTGCGTTCGCCTGTCTGCTAAGCTCAAAACAACCGCGCCTGGCTTGACAGAGAAACCAGGAGAACAGCTGAGCATATTTACGACAGTGCACTTTTACTTTCGCCCTCTGGGGGGAGCCTCGCTGGAAAATCAACCCCGGTTGCATAGTATACTTTTAACTGTGACATCATCTAGGGAAGACAGATCACCTGCTATTATCATCTAATGTAGAACAGATTCCTGGATCAATGTTTGCTTCTGTGCTTTTTTGTCTGTCTTGTTGTGTCTCTGCTGTCTTCTGTAGCCCCCAGTCGGTCGAGGCAGATGACCGTTCATACTGAGCCCGGTTCTGCTGGAGGTTTTTCCTTCCCGCTAATGGGTGGTTTTTCTTTCCACTGTCGCTTCATGCTTGCTCAGTATGAGGGATTGCAGCAAAGCCATGGACAATGCAGACGACTCTCCCTGTAGCTCTACGCTTCTTCAGGAGTGAAAGCTGCTTGTCGGGACTATGAAGCAATCAACTAGTTCCCTTATATAGGAAATCTTTGACCAATCTGTATAATCTGACTGATTTTGACTTTGTAAAGTGCCTCGAGATGACATGTTTCATGAATTGGCGCCATATAAATAAAATTGAAATGAAAAATTTTATTGAATTGAACTGTGTTCCTTCTGACAAACCCAACCCTGCTCTTTCTACACTCTGACTAAAGAGGAACGTTTTTCCAAAAGAAACAGCTGTCCATTAGTCAGAAAAATCTAAAAACACATATTTTGTATAGTAACATTCTATAATTTACTGAAACGTCAATCACCACCTATTGTAGACCACCTGCCACAGCCCGCAGACGAGTGGTTTACAGTAGAGCTGTCCTTGATCCCACAGAAGCCCTCACACAAGATGCAGTCGGCAGCACTGACAGTGCTTTGATGAGCTTTATCGCCACATTCCAGTGGTACACACACTGCAGGATGCAAGGGTTTCAACATTTCTACTGACGGAAGGCATCAGTTCCCTGAGACAAACCTAACCTAAAATCCAAACAAGCTGAAGTCGTTCCTGAAGCCTCCAATCAGCTCTGATGTGCATGTCTACATGTGTATGTACTAGTGTGCTGTGCCACAAGCGGGCACCCTAAGAGAAATGTGGAGCACTGTTTTGTGACGCTATTGTAGGTACAGCAGCTTTATAAGGAAAGTGATAAAAAATAGCTTAGGCAAATTCAATGTAGCTCAACACTTAGAATTTTTTTTGTCTTTCCCGCTCCTGGTATAGCAGAGCTCCAGCAGGACAGGGGAACCTCCCGCTGCTGAAGCCCCAGGCTTGTTCCTCTTTTATGTTTTTTTTTTGTTCACTTTCTCATGATGCAGCCCAGGCTGCCCCTCTATGCAGACACTAGACATCTATTGACAGGTGCTGCTGATTGTGGTTTGTCGTAATGACTCTTCCAGGTACGCAAAAGAGCCGTTAGCCATGGGAAGCTTTACACAGTCAATAGGTCAATTCATACCAATCCGTGGACATTTCGTTCCTTCTTTGACAAGCCTCTGCAGTCGGACTCTAGTAACACCTTGCAGACTTGCATATAAATGCAACTGCAAAAAGCTTTGTAATATTTAAGACTGCTGACGACCTCTCCAGGGTGTACCCCGCCTCTTGCCCACTGAACTCCTGGACATAGGCACAAGCACCCCTCGCGACCCCATGAGAGATAAAGCGAGTAATAAAATGGATGGATGGATGGATGGAGGGATGGATTTCTAAGACATACATTAAGTGTTTTGTTAAATTATAACTTGCTCCACTGCAATGGCATAACTCCGCCCCCAGACACTTTTTGAAAACTGCCACCAGAGTGACCGGTTCCAAGAGACACAGATAAGTGTTGGGATGAGCGGTGGGAATAACCCAGGGCTCACATTGAATGCAGTGCGGGTTGCAGTCCTGATCCTATTCAGGTTTTCCACAAACTCCAACTCCACACTGCTCCTAGGCCAGCTTAGGCTCCGGATGCGGAAACAATACTGGCAACAACAGAAGTTAAAGTGGTCCTTTCTATTGCTATAAATTCTTAAAAAACAGCCATGGTTTTAATTTTTTTTCTGCAAAACTCGTTATGCATGTGCTTAAATATCCTATTTCATCCTCAGAAAGCCCCTCTGTTTCCTCATGTTTCTGTATCTCCATTTTGTTTACACAAGTCAAGCTACCTAAATTGGTGTGTAGTGCTGTCACGATAAGCAATAAATCAATTAATCACACAATAAATTTTAATCACATGATTAATTAAAATAAGCTTGATAATTTGTGTATGCATGCTTGCTTTTTTCCCTTGTGTTTCTCTCTCCTCTCTATAGTTTCTTTTCCATTACAAATGTGTGCAAAAGATTGTCGATATTCTGCTAATTTCGATAAAACACATTTTCGCAATTGTGGTCTTTCCATTAAATAAGAAATGCAATTAAAATCATACATTTATTCACACGAGTATGTTGTCCATGAGGGAGAAGTATTTTAGACAAATTTTATCTTTCCACCGATGCCACTTTTGCCGAGCTTTCTCTTCTCCGCTGGGTGTTTCTGTTTGAGAGTTTTCTATTTTGAACGTAAGATACGCCACGGCTTGTGAAACCCCTTGTGAAAATGCTCGCATTTCTTAGCTGTTTTGAATCTAGCATGTTGGTAATACTCCTGTCACGAATTAAATGTAAAACATCGTCTTCTTCTTCTATTTCACCAGTAATAACATGCGGTTGTTTATCATGTGACTTGTCTGATGTGAAAAAACTGTTTCCATTGCAGTTTTGCGAAATATACCAATTTCGATATGGCTGAAAAACCACCTCATCCTAGTGCAAAAACCTTAATATCGAAAAATAGGAGTATTTTCGAAATTGCCGTGTTTCCATTAAACAAATTTATTTTCACAATTACAATTTGCGCTATTTTTTGGTCAATGGAAACGTGACTCGAGAATGAGACTGGATAACAAAAGGTTTCAGTTCATCGACGTCTACTCACCCCTCCCTTCTCGTTTCCTCAGTGTAGGAGGAGTTAAATCTTGAGTCAGGTAGACACATGCTCAAAGTTCAGCATGAGAACCTCGTGAGGGAGAGCCAGAGAAACACTAGTTCTAAAAGAAAATGGAATTGGTGCCAAAGCCGAACACGACCACTGCAGAGTGGGAGTTTTTAGGATTTGAGCCAAATGACGATGGAAAAAGTTTTCCAAATGACATTATGATTTATCGTGACCATTTATAGGAAGATTTATTGTCCAGCAAAATTTGTTATCGTGACAGGCCTATTGATGCAGTGATTCCACTCTGAAATTCACCGGCGCTGTCCAGCGCTGACGTTCCCTGTTTAGCTCGCGAAATTCAGGAGCTTGATCCGGTGATGACAGGATGCTGATGCAGCATCCTGTCAATTTTGCTTCTTGTGAAATTTTTTCGCAGCACCGCACAGCCTCGCAACTGCATGCAACTGATGTGAGTTGATACACTGATTTTTAATGATCTGTGTTAAGCCAGGCGTACACTGTACGAGTTTTTCCCCTTTTCGGGCCGATTCTTCAGTCGTGCGAGCATTTTTTGAATTGGGCCGAATTTCAGCTTGGTCGTAGGGGGGGGAGGAGGGGGGACTAGCTTCTCACGACTACCTCCCGATCAGGAATCGGACGATCGGTGAAAATCAAACATGTTTGAAATTCAGTCGGCTGTCGTGAGGTTTTCGTGAGCGCATCCTGCTGTTCAAGCAGAGCTACGAGGGGGCGCCCTCCCCTCCTCTCCGTCCCCGCCAGTGGAGGGAGGGAAGCGGGCGTCCCTGAAGCAACCTCCGGCCGGTGTTGGGGAGGGCGAGCCGTCCGGTCCGCGCAACGCGCTGGCCGCCTGTTTCGGCACTCCTCCGCTTGCTGGTCCGGGCCAGGCGACCTGCCGTGCCGCGCGGCCGCCGATGCGTCTCGTCTCTCCTCTCTCTCCCCTCCGTTCCCCCGACGCCCGGTGCCCCCTGCGGGCCTCGCCAGAGCTGGGCTCGACCCCCTGCTCTGGGTCCCTGTCACCTACCGTCGCTCGCCTGCCTCTGTCCCCACAGCGAGCGGTCCCAGAGAGGACACGACGTACAGTGTGAGCAGTCCGGTCTCGTCCGAGCGTCGCGCCGCACAGATCGTGAGCGGTGAACTTTTTAAACCCCGCGGTTCCGTCGCACAGTTTGAGATGTATATAAGTACCACGACTGAAAAACTCGTACAGTGTACGCCCGGCTTTACTTGCGGCGCCACAACCGTAACTGGACTACATTCAATGTGAGCCCAGGGTTAAGCGTTACATTAACGCGCAGTCCACTGTGTATAGCTATGGATTCTGTATATATACCTATTTTGTCTGCACAAACAACACCAAGTCAAATTCCTTATAAGTGCAAATCCACTTGGCAATAAACATGATTCTGATTCTGAAGCGGGGCTCAGGGCTGTGGTCAGGACGAGGGACAGCAACATGTTGAAACGTAGAGGGACCAGGGCGACATCTGGTGGTTCTGCCACAGATCAGTCTTTTGAGGTGAAGGATTTTTAAACCTTGTCACCAGAGGATGAGGGATGCTGTGGAACCCAGCAGGGCAGACCTTATCAGTTAGAGCTGCTGGGTCAAGGCGCTGACTCAGCGATGCCTAAAGCTAGCGTTGCTGAGGCAGTGGAGAACAGGATGGGTGTAGTTTCTGGGTGGTAGACTGATGTTAGCACCATCATTGCTGACATGGGCTAACATTCAAAGCAGTAATGCTAAACACCATCGATCAATGCTCCCTATGCTGGTAGTTACAACTGCTGAGTCTGACTCTCTGTGGGGTGCTGTGTTTCTGACTGAGATACTGAGGGATCTTCTAAGTAGAGCAAAACACAAACATAAACTTGTAGACAAGCAAATTCCAAATGTCAATGTTAAAGCTTCCTTCTTTAAAGCTCGCCTGCTTCCTGCTAAAGAAGGACATTGATGGGATTATTGCTATTTGAAGTCCTTATGGAAAAGCACGTCCTCTCACGGTAATCAGCAGTTGTCACTCTTCTTTCTTTGTTTTTTACTTTCCCTCCTTTCAGATCATTAAAGAATAATACGTATTTTCACACAATCGTGTCTCTGCCTACATTTCTATAACAGCACTGTAGAACATTTCATCCTTACCTTAGACCTCTCCCGGATCGCCATGTCTCCCAGGCGGCTGGCGCACACGGAGATGAGCCGGTCGATCAGATTGAGCAGGAAGCTGATCGCTTCGCAGCCGCGCTCCACGCCGCTCACCCAGGCGATCTTATCCCCGCGGATGCTCCTCTGGCTGACACCCGGGATAGAGCCGGCCAGCCGGCCGTCCTGCAGCTGTCCGGACCGGTGCATCTCCGTCACCTGGTCCAGCACGGCACTTCCGGCCAGCTCCCCGAGGAGTCCGTCCACGTAGCAGAAGCCGTGGGAGAGTAGGGCCGGGACGAGCCGCTCCAGAGCCAGCCGCTCCAAGTCCCTGTATGATGTGTGCTCAATAAATGGCATTTTGACAGGCTTCACTGGACTGAAAGCTGTGTTGAAAAAGTTCCAACAACTATGAGAACAGCGAGAGGAATGTGTGTGCAGACGGCAGTTGTCGGAGACTTCGATCAAACTAAGAGAAACAACAAACTGGCGCAGAACGTTCTCTGTGAGGAGTTCAGACGATTCTTACCATTGCCGCGACTTTTATTCAGCTCGAAACCCACACAGGGAATGATTCTGCCAGCATGCTGCTTCCGGTACGACTTCATAATAAAAGATTACTTAAAAGAATATGATCGTAGTAATCACAACTTCAATTTTCGCATGCTGCTAAATCTACAGTTTACAAAATACTGGTTCAAAACTGATTACCTAACAATCAATAGAGAACAATATAATAATTATTAGAATAGTAATTTAGTTAATTCCATCAGCATATTAGAATACTACACAAGCACCTTTACAAATGCTGCATAAAAGAAAAGAGAATGTCCACAAACTGACAAACTGATCAATAGTATTTCTGCTTTTAAATCAGACGGATTTAAAAAAAAAGCTTATTAGATTTCAGAATCTGCCAGTAATCGCACATTTGGCCGGCTTCAGCCGTGAAGACTGTTTATTGGGCTAATTTAATGACAACTAAAACGTGTCTGTAAGAACTGTTACTTGTCTTTTGACTTAAACATGGATTTTATGGAATGCAAATGCTATGTTAGCACGTTAAGCTTGTCAGGAAGTGTTGTTGTTGGTGCGATCAAAAAACATTGTGTCTTGGTGTGTGTGCGTCTTATGTCCTATGTGCATTCTAAGCCGGTATCACAAAATTACAGTAAAAATTCTTGATCCTCGAACTCAAACTAAACAAATCTCAACGGCAAGACTCGGGCTTTATTTTGAAAATCAGCTCCACATTTTACGGTGTTGCTCTCCCTGCTTTCCAGCGGGGCTGATGAGAGCAGTGTGAGACGTGCTGAATGTGATGTTCGCCCTGAGCCCAACAGAGCAGTTGAGGAACGGAGGCAGGAAGGGAGGGGATGGGGGTCCCTGCCTTCAATGACACCATGTGACGTCACCACGGGGTTTCTTATTGAAATGTTTTTGGATTAGGTGGTTTTAATGAAAAGTCAGAATCACGGCATGGTGGAGATTGTGGGTTCTCAGCATGTCGACACTGAGCACGTTTCCTAGACAAAATGCGGCTCAGGGTTAAAGACCAGCTGTGTTCTACGTGCTCGCGCGCTGAGCGTACCCGGCGCCATTGAGCACAACGTGGAGGACATGTAGCCCTCGCGCTCCCACACACCCGGGAGGAAATAAACAGTGGACGTGTTTCTCTCCACGCGCAGGGGAACTAGCTGTTGCCACAACTGAATAATGCAAGGCAGCAGATTTAGTAGTAGTGGTATTAAACATGGGCACTTTATTAACTTCTAACTGGTGCGTTAATAACCAGCCAGATCAAAACATCAGAACCATCCAACACCCAGAAGTTGCCTCAAGTTCTTTCATTTTAAAGATGGTAAGCAGGGACCGTGGAAGAAACACAGCTCCACCAGTCACTTACCAACTATATTTGCTTACAAACGTTTCATACATTTTGCTAGCTTATTGCACCTGCACACTTTGTCATATTTCATTGGGATTTTGTTGTTAAAGACCAGCACAACGTAAAGAACAGTTGTGAAATGAAGTGGAAGGAAACATGCATTTAAACAATTACAAATGAAATGCAATCCCTAATTAAAGTGTCCACTTTGTAACTTCATCTCAGTAGAAATCCAGCTGTTCTGTAAATCTCTCAGAGGATTGTTAGAGAACATAAGTGAAGACCAGGGAACTACAACAGTGGTGTTGTCCGCAAACTTCACCTCCATGTTTGTGGGATGGATGGCAGAGCAGTCGTGGGTGAAGAGAACAGGGCTGAGGACACAATCCTGTGGCATTCCGGTGTTGAGGATCAGTGGGTCCGATTTTTGAGTTTTCCTATCCTCGCCACCTGGGGCCTGTTGGTGAGGGAGTCAGTTATACAGGAACAGAGCGGTGCAGATGATCCCAGGTTGTGGAGCTTCAGAGCCAGCATGTCTGGAAGTGGGTGTTGAATGCTGAGCTGAAGTACATGGATAGCATCCTGACACTCGGCCCTGCTACTTGGATCTTTACCAAGTGTTTTTACACAATGCTTTCCAAGTGTTTTGTGTGAAACATTTCAAAATGAACTGAGCTGTTTGTATGAAGAATATGATAACATAACAGAGGGCCAGTGTGCTGAGACAGAGAGAGAGAGAGAGAGAGAAAGAGAGAGAGAGACGGAAGTGCAGCAGTTGGAGAGAGACAAAATAGAGGGAGAGAGAACACATGGAGAGACATGAGCAGGTAACTGGTCTAAAAATAAATTATTCATGTAGTTTTAGTCCACTCTCGTCTAACTACTTATGGGTGGATGTGTTGAATCATGTGTTGTAACCAAATTATAGCGCACCACGTAAATACATAGTTCTGCAAAACTGAGTCATTTTGGTATGTCATAAAATACAGTATATAGGCACAGAGCTTGACCCCGCTATGGTTAACTAGCAGGCTGCCTAGTCAGAGAGCAGAATGGATCAGAGACCAGTCACCCACCTCATTTCAACAATCCTGAACCTTGTATGTGTAATGACAAAACAACTGCCTTTCTCAGAGGGTGCAGCCGAGCTATCCCGGACCAAGCTTCGTCTGGCATATGGATTCCTATGATAAACTAAAGCCATATGGAATTTGTGTGAATGGGCAGTGGATGGGTTTTCCAGCTTGGTTATATGGCTTCACACATACTCAACAAACAGTAATCCCAGAGTTATTGCTGGATATTTTGCTTCAGAAGTTAAGAAAAGAGGGGGTACCGCCGCCAGAATTAGTATAGACATGGAGACAGAGAATGGTACAATGAAAGACATTTAAAGATTTTTGCATCTTGATCATCCTGACAGCTATTCTGAAAACTGCTTCATAGTAGGATCCAGCACCCACAGCAAGCACATCGAGAGCCGGTGGGCATTCTTAAGGAAACGTCGTGCACAGTACTGGATGAACCTTTTTCAAAAACGGAAGGATTCAGATTACTTTACTGGTGACTTCCTGGATAAGCAGCTAATTCTGTTCACCTCTTTAAGTATCATTGAGGTATGTTTGAATGTAAAAGATAAATACAATAGGAAGTATGTACTTTAAGAACTTGTTTATTTTCTTGTCTTTCAGGAAGAACTCCAAAAAGTGGTTCACTCATGGTACACCCACATCATTCGTAAGAGTAGAAATGCAATTGCTCCAAGTGGCCGGCCCTACATGATGTATACCCTTCCACAGCTTTTTGGTGAAAAAGATCATCTCAAACAGGTTTCTGAGCAAGCAGCGGAAACTTGCAATGCCCAATGTCTTCAGAGAGGACAATTCACACGTGATGAGACAGTGTTTGAACTATCATACCTTCTGATGAGAGAAAACTTTCTTCATGCACCATTCACACATGATGAAACAATTGAGTTATACTTATTTTTAAGAGCTTGTATAGCATAAACCTGTGAGATGTGTGATATTTGCTTGTAAAAAAATAGAAGAGCTATTGTAGCAAATGACTTGTGACTTGTCCAGAATGACCCTGTCACTTTCCCACACAGTCAGAAATAGGCAGCTGCAGCCCCCACAACCACTGAAGGCCAAGCAGTCAAAGAAATTCAGATGGAGGAAAAAAAAAGAAACAGACCTCTGTTTTCATTGACTCCCATGTATCTATACGTTTCATCATGATGTACATAACTTTTTGAATTTTGCTGCTAGGGTTTATATTTTGTGTGATTCTTGTTCTGGGGTTTGAATTTGGGTACCCTAATCATTTTTGCTGTATGACAGCAAATATATGCTGCTGCATATATTAGGACAATAACAATAAATTTTAATTCACATTTGTTTTGTAATCTATCATACAGGACACAAAATACAGTCATATGAAAAAGTTTGGGCACCCCTATTAATCTTAATTATTTTTATTTCTAAATATATGGGTGTTTGCAACAGCTATTTCAGTTTGATATATCACTAGGCCATTGTCGAAGTGGTCACCTCCCTCCTGAGGAAGAGACTGCCCATCACCAACGAGATGGTTCACTCCACCTCAAAGCAGATGAAGATCGCAAGCATCCCTCAGCTCAAGTCTTCAGTGGTTAAGGACCTTGCAAAGCTGGCTGCTCAGTGAGGACCATCTCTGGCAGAGTGTGCTGACTTGTACAGTGTAATCTTTATTTTTTATATATTTTTTTATATTTTTAATTGAACACAGTAATATTTCAGTATTCAATTAAGGTTTATTGGACTAACAAAAAATGCATTAAAACAAAATTTGACTGGTGGAAAAATTTGGGTACCCTAATCATTTTATTGATTTGAATACCCTTAACTACTTTTCACTGAATTACTGAAACACAAAATTGGTTTGGTAACTTCATTAAGATTTGAACTATATAGCCAGGTGTATCCAATCATGAGAAAATGTATTTAAGGTGGCCAGTTGCAAGTTGTTCTCCTGTTTGAAGCTCCTCTGAAGATTCATCATGGGCACCTCAAAACAACTCTCAAATGATCTGAAAACAAAGATTGTTCAACATAGTCGTTCAGGGGAAGGATACAAGAAGTTGTCTCAGAGATTCAAACTGTTAGTTTCTACTGTGAGGAACATAGTAAGGAAATGGAAGACCACAGGGACAGTTCTTGTTAAGCCCAGAAGTGGCAGGCCAAGAAAAATATCAGAGAGGCAGAGAAGAGGAATGGTGAACGGTCAAGGACAACCCACAGACCACCTCCAAAGACCTGCAGCATCATCTTGCTGCAGATGGTGTCACTGTGCATCGTTCAACAATTCAGTGCACTTTGCACCAGGAGAGGCTGTATGGGAGAGTGATGCGACAGAAGCCTTTTCTGCAAGCACGCCACAAGCAGAGTTGCTTGAGATATGCAAAAGCACATTTGGACAAGCCAGCTTCATTTTGGAATATGCGTTAATATGCATAATACGTTATGCATGGCGGCAAAAAAACAAAACAAAACAGCATTCCAAGAAAAACACTTGCTACCAACTGTAAAATTTGGTGGCGGTTCCATCATGCTTTGGGGCTGTGTTGCCAATGCGGGC
Organism: Fundulus heteroclitus; assembly: GCF_011125445.2. Classification (NCBI taxonomy): domain Eukaryota; kingdom Metazoa; phylum Chordata; class Actinopteri; order Cyprinodontiformes; family Fundulidae; genus Fundulus; species Fundulus heteroclitus. Next base: position 33,643,934 of record NC_046379.1, on the reverse strand, counting down.
ATTGGGAATCTTGTTAAAGTTGAGGGTCGCATGGATTCCACTCAATATCAGCAATTCTTGAGAATAATGTTCAAGAATCAGTTACGAAGTTGAAGTTACGCCAGGGATGGATATTTCAGCAAGACAATGATCCAAAACACCGCTCCAAATCTACCCAGGCATTCATGCAGAGGAACAATTACAATGTTCTGGAATGGCCATCCCAATCCCCAGACCTGAATATCATTGAACATCTGTGGGATGATTTGAAGCAGGCTGTCCATGCTCGACAACCATCAAACTTAACTGAACTGGAATTGTTTTGCAAAGAAGAATGGTCAAAAATCTCTTCATCCAGGATCCAGGAACTCATTAAAAGCGACTAGAGGCTGTTGTTTTTGCAAAAGGAGGATCGACTAAATATTAATATCTCTTATTTTGCTGAGGTGCCCATATTTTGACACCTGTCAAATTTTGTTTTAATGCATATTGCACATTTTCTGTTAGTCCAATAAACCTAAATTCAGTACTAGAATATTACTGTTTCCATCAGTTATTAGATATATCAAACTGAAATAGCTGTTGCAGGCACCCAAATATTTAGAAATAAAAATAATTAAGATTAATAGGGGTGCCCAAACTTTTTCATATGACTGTAAATTACTCCTCATATTCAAGACATAGTTTTTATATTTATAACAGCAAGACTCTTGTAGTTCTGTTATTGACCACTGAGATCCAAGTTATGTACTGTTTGACAGTGATGATATGGTCAAATGAGATGAAAATGCTTATGCTTATGTTGAACATGAAAACTTTTAATGAATATTTGGTAAAAAAAAAAAAAAACATTACAAAATAAAGTGTTATAGTTTGCGATCAAACCAACTCATTCTTTTGTTAAAACATAACAGTATTTCGCAATGTTACATCAACTCACAGAAGAACATATATTAAAAGTACCTTTAACATCTCCAGCGCCCCTTGGCAGCTGGGAATAGGCACCAGCACCCCTCGCGACCCCTTGAGGGATAGACGTGTTAGAAAATGGATGGATGGATAGATGGATGGTCCTAACAAATGGAATAAAACTAAAAACTTATGCTATTTTCATCCTATAAAGGAATAAACCAATAAACATGTTTTTGATGTGTTTTTCGACAAAATGTTTTAATAAAAGTTAGTAAAAGTTGGTTATCGCCTGCTATGGAAGCATGGAAGGAGATAATCTTGTAAATCCTGCATCTTTTTAGACCCAAAGTATCATCTCTATCAAAAACTATGCAGAAAATGTTATTTTATGTCAAAGTCCATAGAAAACAATGTAATCATCAGTTAAGACCCCAAAGAAAACCGGAGATCACCATTAGCCATGAAAGGCCTGATCCATGTATCTTTGAACTATTCTAAATATAGATTTGAAACTAAACAGTAAATTCAATTTTATCACAGCTGATAACAGCCGGCATAGCAAATAAAAATCTGAGCTGCAATTCTTAGAAACACATTTTCCTTTAGTTTATGAGAAATGTCACAGCACACTAAGAAGAAAACCTCAAACTGAAATTGTACACATCTTGGTGTGTATTCCTGAAGTCAGCTACCCGAGAACAGTCAACTGTACTCTGCACAATACCAGGCTGAAAGGCCAGCTGATCACTTAGAGCCCATCTGGCCCCAGAACAGTGGATCGCTTTCAAAATAAAAGCTTATCTCGAAACCAAAGCAACACATTAGGATCTGCACGAAGAAACGCCACCCAACGCAGGAGGACCCGACTACCTGGGTTTAAGGTCACCAACTTTATTCCTTAGTTTCTTTCCAAATGTAGTTGAATTAGGTGACTTCAAACTGGATTGTCTAAGGAGAATTTAATCAATTTATTTATTTTTTAAGTAGCCTAGTTACCTTTAGTAGCTGCATGTCTTATAAAGGTTAGCTCACATTACCTCAAAAAGCAATGAATGAATACAGCTAATTGGAGATTTCTGGTCATCTAAGGTGCAAGTTTCAGTTTCGACGCACATTCATTATAAAGGTTAACTTTGTACCACTGTAACAAGGTATGACACCTTCCTTTTACTGTATATTTATCAGATGTAAAATTAAAAATAAACCAGAACACTGACCCAGTTGAGTGAACACAAAAACAAACCCTAAATAGATTTTCAATCAACTAATTTGAACATTCAAAGACTAAACTGCAGATTTCACTTTCATTCATCCGACAGGACACAACTTCCAAAATGACAGATTAAACACAAAAATTAGGTAAAACAAATATAATTTTAATCATTCCGGACACATTGAACACAATTATTTTCAGTTCAGAAAAACATCTGTTTATGCCAACAAATTATCTGCCAACAAACTTTACAAATATGTATACAAGATTATATACACTGAAGAAAAAGTCAGATTTCTAGGGGTTAGTGTCGGCAGTGGGACTTTATGTTGCTAATAAATGCAACTAAAATATAAAAATATTAAATTTTTCCTCATGAGGACAAATGAGCTCTACCAACACTGCAGCTAAGGAAACATCTCATTTCCTGAACCTGGCGCTCCACCAGCAGTCCAATGAGCGGCACAAAATAAATCTTTCCAGATGTTGTCAAGCTGCAGGAGAGCATCATCACCGTCCACCGAGGTCAAACCTAAAGAGCTGCGCTGGTCTGGGAATGGCTCAAATTTTTTAGCACTTTTACCACCAAATTACTAATTCTGGCCCAACTTTATTTTTAACAGCAATTACGTCTACAGAGCCTGTCCCAGACTGGGGCACCTGCTAGAAGAATGGTAAGACTCCACATGGAGCTGCTGCCTAGAACGATGACAGGAGTGTTTCAGACATAAAACCCCATGAAATACAAAAGCAGAGTTATTTCTACCTCCCCTGCAACTCATCCTCAACTAATAGGAAAACCACTGTTTCTTCTCAGGAAGAGTCAAAGTGAAAAAACAAAGAGATCTTTGGTCTTTTAAACTAACTTTACATGGGAATCGGAACGTATGCAAATCCAGATAAAGTTTCTATTAAAAACCAGAGGCACATCTAGAGGTAAACTCATTTCTGAGATGTATTCATTCTAGACACTCAGGTTTTCCCATCAATACATTTGTTGTATCTATTGTCTAGAAAGGAATTTGTCAGCTTTTTGCATTTTACAACTCGCCAATGGAAACCTTCATATCTTTAAAATTCCTGAAATTAGTAGTTAGTGGAATAGATTTTACAGGTACCTCTTGTAACTTTATAAGCATTTTTAATTAAGTCAAGCATCAAAAAAGGTGATTTCTTTTTACTAAGTGGATCATGGTATTGGGATGCAGCCTATTGCAACAAACTGACAACCTACTCATGTTAAAGACAACATATGTTCAATCATCACTGAAAAAAGGTAAGAAGATACAAGAGAAATTAAAATAGATCAAACAATTTTATACACATCAGTTCTTCCCTAGCTAAAACATCCTGTATCATAATGAAAAAAGGCGTTTATTTATCAGAACCGGTCCAAGCTTTCTGCAGGGCAGTCGAAAGGCATCTTGTTTTTAAAGCACAGGTAAAGGTAGAGGGTTGAGTTCTGTCGCAAGAAATTAAACCTGATGGGAGAAGTTGGAAATGCTTTCAACAGAGTCCATTCAAAAGTCGGACTACAGCAGTCATACCTAAATCATTCCATTCATCGGTCCAGTATTTATACTGCAGGACTAACTATAGAACACCAGGTTTAATGTCTAAACACCAAATACAGTCCAACAAACCACAAACAGTAATGTGTAGTTGAATCTAAGTGAAACAAACGTCGTTTCCCAGTAAAACAATGTCTCCAGGTTTCATGTAGTCCAACATGGCCTCCTGCACAGTATTCCCAGCTTTAGACTTCTCACATTGATCCCGTGAAGAGAAAAGTTCTGCGACAGCATGACTGCAAACAGTGATGTGTTTCCATAGACCGTAGGATTGTTAGAAGATGTGGTAAACGGACGGAGAAGCAGCACCGGCTCACTGGACCACCTCGAAGTAGTGAAGGATAGCCATGATGTGCTGTGGCATGAAGACGTAACCGGTGTAGATTGCCATGGCAGCCACAGAGATCAGCAGGGAATCTGAAAGGGAGCCATTAAGGAACAACTTCCAAATGTGAAAAGACTTTTTCTGCTGAAAGGGACCAAAACAGAGATAATAATTTTAGCAGAATCACATCAGAAATAATAATGACCAACACACTGAGGTGGATTCTTTAGAGCAGGGGTCACTAATTAAAAATCAGCGGGGTCCGAATAAAGAAAATCAACAACCAGTAAAGGTCCGGACACATTTTTTATTACAATCCGTTACTTTAAACAGTATTTAACACTGAAATAAAATGTTTATGCATCCACCTTATATATTGACTTTTAAAACAAAAAAAATAACATCAAAATAGATATTTTTCTTTTTTAAATCCAAAGTGCTTTTTGAAATAGAGAACCACAATCTTTCACAGTTTGGTATATAGACAATTTCTTGACTTTCACATCTTTTATAAAACAGCAGAACTTTTTGTAATTTCTTTTTTATGGCTTAATGACAGAAGTGAGCTTTAGGCTGCCCTGCAAGGATTTTAAACCTGGGTTTGATTGGCAACAAAGCCAACCTCAAGCACATATCAAGGTGCTCATTCGTTCTGCACCTTTAAATCAGCTATTTTCTCCGTATGTATGAGCAAGCGGATATGTTTGGGAACGCTCCGGAGGGCTTTGCCATATTAACAAGAGAAGCGGCGCAAGTGAAGTTAGCACAGGGGTTGAAGCAAAAATAATGTTTGACTGAAAACATTTTCTCGCAAGCCCATATATTACCGGGGCGTGGACATCATGCCACATTAGTTGGCTCACTTGCTTAGTGTGCAAAGTCAACTAAATCTGGTACTTTAGTATCATATCCATTGAAAATTCCTGTATCTTTGTCACCTTTCAGCTTTAGAGCCTTTGCGTCATCCTGGACAGCCTCTCCATCACTTTCCACATCCACATCATCATCTGGGTTACTTTCATCTCTGCAGCATCGAGTTCTCCCTTCACACTGTTGACAAACTGGTCCACTGTCCACTTTACAATCCCAGCTCCCTTTCCTCTCTGTCCTCCAGAGACCCTCCATAAACTGATTCAGAGGACAGCAGCTTCATCATTACATCATCTACTTCACACCTGTACATCAACTCCACTGGCTCCCTGTCATATTCAATATAAACCAATATTATGATCAAACATATTATGGCCAACCACAGCCTTGGAAATGCAGGACACATTATCAACACTATCATGATATAATACATTTTAATTTGACACAGATTGCACATGACAATAAGTCTCTGCTTTGCACGTTATGTTCACCAATTAATCATTACAGTTTATAAAAAGGCATGACTTAACTTGTTTGAAGTTTAATATAATTTTTATATTTTAGCCAAGTGACTGGAGACCTGTCCACGATGAACCATGTGTCTGCGCTCCACTTTAACTTAATAAAAAAACTCTCTGAGAATCGCCCTTCTCTGGCCTCACCCAGTTAAAACCTGTTCTCCAGTCCATGTTGTAGCTGCAAGTTAATTGTTTTAATCTTTTTGTGTAGTTTTCTTAACAATTCTGTAAGCATCAAAATCCTTGTCATTTTATTTAGTGTCCTGGAGCGCAGCGGCTCATCAGGTGAACACTGCTGCATACCGACAGCAGATGCAGCTCTGCCTTCTTTGTTTCTTAAAACTGCGCAGGGTTTTCTTCTTTTACTTTTTCCGAATCGAACCCAGTCAAATGCGGGACATCGTTTCACATTCCGACTCTTCTTCTTCAAGGGTCATGCTAAATTAGAGTGAGCTAGCGTTACTCTTCTTTGTGTTTTAAATGAAACATAATAGCGAATCACGAGGAGATCCCTGGTTGGTCGCCGCGTTTATCAGCGAGGGAATAAACGCTGACGGGCGACATGGCCACAGGTGGAAATAATTCATTAATTAACTGCAGGAGCAGATTGATATGCTTACCGAGGGAAGTTGTTGTCATATGTTCAATGCGCCGAACTTTCTGACCTGCTGGTTGCATAAATTCAAAGAAAACCTTTGACCACCACTACGATCATTCATGCCATCTGTGGCCAGTTTAAAATGCTCTCCCAAAATTTAAAATAATGAACACCGATAAACCTCAGACTGGCAATGTCCGCATTGGAAAGACCCGCCCTGCTCTCTTTCTGATTGGCTAATGTCCCGCCTCTGCCAGGTTTGATTGGTTGACAGCAGCTTCAGATTATAACCTTGAATAAAAAGTCTAGACGGGACTTTTTGCGCTCAATTTCCAAATGACGGAAATCCGTCGCAGCGACGGAGAACTTTAACCCCTGAGTTAGACACTGCCGTTGAACATGCAGTAATATATAAATGTTTTAAAGGCATACTATGCAACATTTTTCAGTTAATGTGTTCCATACCGTTTTGGATGATTAAATGAGTCATTTCAGGTCGAACTAAGGTTTTCTCGGCCGCCCTGGTGGTCTGTGGGGGAAATACCGCACTTGCAATTGCAGGAGCCCTCGGCCCGCACTCACAGGCTCAGTAGTCTCGTGTGCATCGCGAGAGTCGGTCTTGCTTGCGGTGTGTAGCAGCAGTGTTTGATGCGCTTCGTCCTCGCACAGCTGGGCAAAAAGTCTTTTATTAGGAGGGCGAGCTTTGATGAAGTTTACAACTTTAACTACAGTTGATAGTGTGTCGCTAACGAGTTCTCCACGTTATTTTTTTTCTTTAGATAACGTATCTCAAGATCGTTTTAAGAGTAAGTTGATGGTTGATGGTATGAGATTGCCAGATCCACACAGCAAAAGCCTGAAGCAACGGAGCGAGTCTGTGAAATGCTGGCCAAGGGTTCCGTACCGCGACATATACAAAGGATTATTTTGGTGTTTTTGTCTTGTTAAAATGGGTTTGGGTGTTGGCGACATTGCAGCGTAAACACAGACGTACTAGCGCGCGTGAACGGGTGCGTAATGCAGTCGCTGTCTGCTGCTCCAGACAGCGGCTGCTGCGCCTCGACTCCGCTTCTCCTGGCCCCTTGTAGCAGTCGCCACCTCCCCTCCGCCGCTATTTAAGTAGAACAATGACTAGTGCAGAATTAAGTTGTATTTACCGGAGATGAAGTGTAGACTGCAAATTCTGTCGGGGTATGACGGCTCCCCCAGTCCATTGGGAGTGTCTGCCTGCGCTCTTTTCATTGAAAATATCCATTTCTTTCTTCTTTCTTCGTCCTTCGGTAAACAACAGAAACATACATCCAACGATTTGGAATGCCTCTCTGTGCAACCGGGAGCACAACAAGTCGTAGGCATTGTTTATATTCCAAAAATAAACTAACTAAAACTACGCTCTAATTTTCACCCGTTTTGTCATGTAGCAGACGAGAGCAGCTCTGTTTTTTTGCCTACCCGCGGGACCCGGATGTAGCGCTGACGTCACGCGTGAACCAAAAATTATTCAACCTTGGACCAAAATATTTAATACAATTTATAAATATTGTAAAATCGATTTGGGTGTGCAGATTTTTTAAATATGATCACAACCATAATTTTCTTTTCTTTTTCTTAACCATAATTTTCATCACCTCAAAGCAGAGAAAGCTCTGCGCCCCCCCTGTGATCTCACCCCAGGTTGGGAATCACTGCTTTAGAGAATAGGAATTCTTTGATACAGAGAGATTAGTGAATTTGTAACTAGTTTTTGTGATGAAACAAATTAAATTTAATGTCAGTTTGTGGCATCTACACTACCTTAGATAAAGTCCTGGTGTAAAGTGTGACACTTTTATTCTAATTGCAGAAACACAAACAGGCAAAAACTGAGTTGGTGTCACAAATCAAACTGGCAAAACTGTCGTTTTAAAGCTGGGCATACACTGTACGATATTTTCAACCTTTGTACTCAGATACTGCTCAAACTGTACGATGAAACCGCAGGGTTTGAAAGTTCACGGCATTTATACGTTCTGACTGCTCACATGGCACGTCCACAAACCACATGTTGGACTCATCCCCGTAGAGAGACGGCCCTTGTCGGAGTAATCCATTTGGAAGCCAAATGTAAACAGTAGAAAGAGACGGATGTGTCTATGCTCACCGTTAAATATGAGGCTCGATAGAACAAAACATGCTGCCTTGGCAATTCTACAAGTTTTTCTTCTGTAGTTTGACTTCTGTCGCACATACCGCCGCCATGCATATTTCTCCGCTCCTATGTTCTTGTCTGAGAAGAAGAAGAAGAATTCCCTTGTATGCACATGCACAGTGAGCGAGGTTGGGGGGGAAATCGGCTCGTAGACGCTCGTAACTCCACTTCAACAGCAGGATGCGCTCACAATCACTCACGAGGGCCGACTGAATTTGAAACATGGTCAACCACACCAAAAATTCAGTTGTTTCCTCACTCAGTCGCTCTCAACAACTATGTGAATCTCTCTAAAGCAAAGAATTCTTGGCAGGAATTTTTAGGCTAAGATAAGAGGTCTGTGAATACGGCCCTGATTGCCACTGTATACAGAATCTCCTCTCGGTATCTGTCTGCATTGAGATTATGGCCAACAAGGACAAGTATTGTGGTTTCGGGGAGTGAGAGTGTGCACTGCCCCAGATGTGGCAGGCTAGTGGTTTACACAGCTGAAGCTGAGCTGTCCACACGTCAGTGAACGTACCCGCCTTTTCTGATTTACAGTGAATGCTGCATCAAACATACTTAGTTTGCTAAGTATGTTAGCAAATGTTTCAATTTGTAGTGATGAACCGCTGTTCTGTCTCTTTAAATGATTGTGCTTGAGCTGTCGGACGGTAACAGGTCTAACACAGTGAGCCCAGTAATGTGTATAAGGCAGAGCTCACCAACAGGTTAGCAGCTACTGTCTGATCCTGCGTCTCAGGCTGATTCCATTCAATGCAAAACTTCACAGTACAGGACCAAAAACTACTGGATTTGCATAGCTGGATATGGATCCCTGCAGTGAAGCAAATATAACAGACTTACAGCTTTGAGCAGGTTATTTACAAAGGCATGTGGACGAGTGTGATCATAATCTGGCTGTCTGTCACGTGGTGCATCGGGGCTAGGTTCCACGATGGGGAGTACAGGAAATCTTTTTTTTTTTTTTCTGAATTTTCTACTGAGAGACAAAAAAAAGGTTATTTGTATTAAATCCTATTCTTCTTTTGTTTCATTATCAGGCACAAATAGCTTAGATTTAATAACACTGTAAGTGAAATATGGCTTTCGTTTTGTACCGCTGCTGCCAAACTGTCTCTTTTTAACCTGCTGTAGAGAATAAATAAACATTACATAATATACTTATAAACACATCTAAATATTTTTATGGTAGTAGGTTCTTATTGGCTTGGTCATTTATAAGTAGGTCGTAAGATGAAAAGGTGTGGCTTCTCCTAGTTTATGTATATTGTGTTAATTTCACTTATTGCATGTTAATCTGTATAAAAGTGTTTGATTTTATTACTTCAAATGCATCTATGGCACCTTATTAGCCTTTACTCTGCTTTTCATGACAACGTAACGCTACACAATATATGATAATGCATTTAGCGTCTCTGCTCAGTCTGAAGTATAGATTTGTGAAAAGCTGAATGGAAGACAAATGATCTATCGCAGATTTCTATTGGTCCTATTATAAAATACAGTAATAATATGTCATTACAGCATGTTTTAGAGTCAATCATTGGCTTGGATTCCAGTGTACCACCCCATGATTTTATATTTAAAAGGAAAAAATGCAGATCTTGGCAAAGAAGATTATTTGCCTAGGAAGATTCTTAAATTGTCACAAGAAAAACTAAAATAAATCAATCAATCAGAACATTCCTTATGTTTAGTACCCTTGATTAGGGATTTGAAGTTCATGTAGAAGAATTCGGTCCAGACATATCATCAGAGGTTTCAAACTCACTGTAATGACATGGAGGGCCAGGGGCCAACCAAGCTGCCCTCAGGGCCGCAGCAGTTCAGCTGGAGCATTGCTCCTTAATCCCGGTGTTGTGCGAAATTCAGTTCCCCTGTGAAAATCTGTTCCCCCTGTGTCGGGAGCGCGCATTGTTAGCCGTTTTCACGGCGCTTCTAATTGATTTCTCGGTAAAACAACTCATATAATCATGTCAAGGTTGTAACTAGTGATGGGTCGATGAGGCGTCATGAAACGTTTCGACACATTGCCACTCTGTGTCGATACTGCACCGATACTGTGTCACTGAATACTGACACCTGCTGGACCTTAAAAATCCCTACAGGCAACCTGGTTGACAGAGTTAACTGACACTGATTTGATGACCAAGTATACACAATACAATTTAAATCATTGTATGTTGCATTGTATTATTTTATATTTTCATTTGAATTAAACATATATTGGATTTTTTTTAGATACAGTCAATAAATAATGTGAAGGAGGATGCTTGTGGACTGGCTTTTTTATTTTTTACAAATGGTTGATCGGGCGCTGTGTTTAGTTACCTGACTGATATCATCTGTTCTGAAATCGGAAATGCTGAGTATGACAAAGGGAGGAAGAACTACTCAGAGTAGCAGCTTTCTACTCAGTGTAGATCAGCCGTTTTTTCTAAAACGACGCTCAGAACAAAGACGCACAGCGCAACCCGCCCAACCAAAAAGGCGTTGCAGAACCCATCCATCGGTGGTGCGCTCCGATCAGCACCTTGCGCTCACAGAGCGAGACTGTGGTACAACATCACACCAGAGTTGCAAAATGGTTAAAAATTAACCATTAATAACCGTTATTTTGTTTACAGTTCAGCTTGGATTTTATTTACTGCGCAGCATAGCTTTGCTGTGCGCGCTGCTGTGCGCGAATGCACACGCGTGCAGCTTAGAGGGAACAGAAACAGTTTGGCGCGTCAGTCAGTTCGAAACAGGTGCTGTATTGGTCACGTGACCGAAACAGTTCCTGTATCGGTCACGTGACTTTTCCGTAGCAATACACACATCGACACGGGTTTCGCTCTATGAGACCGACACATGCGCCGACTCATCGGTGTTGCCGGACCCATCACTAGTTGTAACCTGGGTGCGATTTGCTGGGGGGGGGGGGGGAGATTTACCCCCCCCCCCGCTCTGTTTTTGATGCCCCCCCTCTGGTCATTCATGTTTTATCTCTGAGGGTGGGTACATTCCTCTCCCCTCTGATCTGAATAAGTAATATCAGTGGTTAAAGTTAGCCATCGTTGCAACGGATTTCCGTCATTTGGGAAATGAGCGCAAAATGTTCCGTGTAGTCTTTTTATTCAAGATTTTAAACAGAAACTGTGCTCAACCAATGAAATCTGCCAGAGCCAGGACATTAGCCAATCAGAAGCAGAGTAGGGTGGGTCTTTGCAAAACGGAGATCTGCCAGTCTGAGGTTTATCAGTCAGTCGGTCCGTCGGTCCGTCTTCTTCCGCTTATCCGGGGTCGGGTCGCGGGGGTAGCAGCTTCAGTAGGGAGGCCCAGACGTCCCTCTCCCCGGCCACTTGGGCCAGCTCCTCAGGAGGAATCCCAAGGCGTTCCCAGGCCAGCCGGGAGACATAGTCCCTCCAGCGTGTCCTGGGTCTTCCCCTGGGCCTCCTCCCGGTGGGACGTGCCCGGAACACCTCACCCAGGGAGGCGTCCAGGAGGCATCCTGACCAGATGCCCGAGCCACCTCAACTAGCTCCTCTGGACGTGGAGGAGCAGCGGCTCTAATCTGAGTCCTCCCCGGATGACTGAGCTCCTCACCCTATCTCTAAGGGAGAGCCCAGACACACTACGGCTTGTATCCGGGATCTCGTTCTTTCGGTCACGACCCAAAGCTCGTGACCATAGATGAGGGTAGGAACGTAGATCGACCGGTAAATCGAGAGCTTCGTCTTTTGGCTCAGCTCTCTCTTCACCACAACGGATCGGTACAGCGCCCGCTTCACAGCAGACGCTGCACCAATCCGCCTGTCGATCTCCCGCTCCATCCTCCCCTCATTCGTGAACAAGACCCCAAGATACTTGAACTCCTCCACTAGGGGCAGCACATCCTCCCCAACCCGGAGAAGGCACTCTACCCTTTTCCGGTTCAAGACCATGGTCTCGGATTTGGAGGCACTGATTTTCATCCCGGCCGCTTCGCACTCGGCTGCGAACCGCTCCAGTGAGAGCTGTAGATCACGCCCTGATGAAGCCAATAGGACCACGTCATCCGCGAATAGCAGAGACGCAATCCTAAGGCCACCAAAACGGATCCCCTCAACACCTTGGCTGCGCCTAGAAATTCTGTCCATAAAAGTTATGAACAGAATCGGTGACAAAGGGCAACCTTGGCGGAGTCCAACTCTCACCGGAAACGAGTCCGACTTACTGCCGGCAATGCGGACCAGACTCTGACACCGGTCGTACAGAGACCTGACAGCCCTTATTAAAGGGCCCGGTACTCCATACTCCCGGAGTACCCCCCACAGGATCCTTCGGGGGACACGGTCGAATGCTTTCTCCAGATCCACAAAGCACATGTAGACTGGTTGGGCAAACTCCCATGCCCCCTCCAGAATCCTGCTGAGGGTATAGAGCTGGTCCAGTGTTCCACTACCAGGACGAAGCCCGTCCAGAACCCCTGAATAGACCTTACCAGGGAGGCTTAAGAGTGTGATTCCCCTGTAGTTGGAACACACTCTCCGGTCCCCCTTTTTTAATAGGGGGACCACCACCCCAGTCTGCCAATCCAGGGGAACTGCCCCCGATGTCCATGCAATGTTGCAGAGCCGCGTTAACCAACACAGCCCCACAACATCCAGAGCCTTAAGGTACTCCGGGCGAATCTCATCCACCCCCGGGGCCTTGCCACCGAGGAGCTTTTTAACAACCTCGGCAACCTCAGCACCAGAGATGGGAGAACCCAACCCAGAGTCCTCAGGCTCTGCTTCCGCAACAGAAGATGTGTTGGTGGGATTAAGGAGGTCTTCGAAGTATTCCGCCCACCAAAACACAACGTCCCGAGTCGAGGTCAGCAGCACACCACCCCCACTGTAAACAGTGTTGGTACTGCACTGCTTCCCCCTAAAGAGACGCCGGATAGTGGACCAGAATCGCTTCGAAGCCGTACGGAAGTCTTTCTCCATGGCCTCTCCGAACTCTTCCCACGCCTGAGTTTCTGCCTCGGCAACCAGCCGAGCCGCCTGCCGCTTCGACTGCCGGTACACATCAGCTGCTTCCGGAGTCCCACAGGCCAAAAAAGCCCGATAGGACCCCTTCTTCAGCTTGACGGCTTCCCTCACCGCTGGTGTCCACCAGCGGGTTCGAGGGTTGCCGCCGCGACATGCACCGACAGCCTTGCGGCCACAGCTCCGACTAGCCGCCTCAACAATAGAGGCGCGGAACATGGTCCATTCAGACTCAATGTCCCCCGCCTCCCTCGGGACGTGTTTAAAGTTCTCCCGGAGGTGGGAGTTAAAGCTCCGCCTCACAGGGGACTCCGCCAGACGTTCCCAGCAAACCCTCACAGTACGTTTGGGCCTGCCCGGTCGGACCGGCTTCCTCCCCCACCATCGGAGCCAACTCACCACCAGGTAGTGGTCGGTGGAGAGCTCCGCCCCTCTCTTCACCCGAGTGTCCAAGACATACGGCCACAGATCAGATGAAACGACAACAAAGTCGATCATTGAACTGCGACCTAGGGTGTCCTGGTGCCAAGAGCACATATGGACACCCTTATGCTTGAACATGGTGTTTGTGATGGACAATCCATGACAAGCACAGAAGTCCAACAACAAAACACCACTCGAGTTCAGATCAGGTGGGCCATTCCTCCCAACCACGCCCCTCCAGGTCCCACTGTCATTGCCCACGTGAGCGCTGAAGTCCCCCAGCAAAACGAGGGAGTCCCCAGGAGGGGCACTCTCCAGTACCCCTTCCAAGGACTCCAAAAAGGGTGGGTAATCTGAACTGCTGTTTGGCGCATAAGCGCAAACAACAGTCAGAACCCATCCCCCCACACGAATGCGGAGGGAGGCCACCCTCTCGTTCACCGGGGAAAACCCCAACGTGCAGGCACCGAGATGGGGGCAACAAGTATGCCAACCCCAGCTCGGCGCCTCTCACCATGGGCAACTCCAGAGTGGAAGAATGTCCAGCCCCTCTCAAGGAGATTGGTTCCGGAGCCAGAGCGGTGCGTCGAGGTGAATCCGACTATCTCTAGTCGGAACCTCTCAACCTCGCGCACAAGCTCAGGCTCCTTCCCCACCAGAGAGGTGACATTCCACGTCCCAAGAGCCAGCTTCTGCAGCCGAGGATCGGAACGCCAAGGTCCCCGCCCTCTACTGCTACCCGTTACACAATGCACCCGACCCCTTTGGCCCCTCCGACAGGTGGTGAGCCCGTCGGAAGGGGGACCCATGTCGCCTCTTCGGGCTGAGCCCGGCCGGGCTCCATGGGCAAAAGCCCGGCCACCAGACGCTCGCCAACGTGCCCCACCTCCAGGCCTGGCTCCAGAGTGGGGCCCCGGTGACCCGCGTCCGGGCGAGGGAACACGAGGTCCAATAATCGTACTCATCATAAGGGCATTTTGGGCTGCGCTTTGTCTGGTCCCTCACCTAGGACCTGTCTGCCTTATGTGACCCTACTAGGGGCTTAAAGCCCCTGACAGCATAGCTCCTAGGATCATTGGGACACTCAAACCCCTCCACCACGGTAAGGTGGCAGCCCAGGGAGGGGCTGCCACCTTACCGTGAGGTTTATCGGTGTTTATCATTTTTACTTTTGGAAGAACATTTTAAACTGACCACAGATGGTATGAATGAAAGTAGTGGTAGTCAAAGGTTTTCTTTGGATTTATGCAAACCACCAGATCAGAAAGTTCAGTGGATAGAACAGCTGACAATAACTTCCCTCTGTAAGTGTGTCTCTCTGCTCTTGAAGTTAATTAATTAATTATTTCCACCTGTGGCCATGTCGCCTGTCAGTGTTTATTCCCTTGCTTCCAGTAATTTAGCTGATAAACGCAGCGACCAACCATTTTCCATTGCTGAAATAAGAGGATGGAAACTGGCTGATAGCAGGGCACAAAAATTAAGACTTCCTGAAAAGACAAGAGTGTAGACTTCCTGGTAAATCCCGTAATGTAAAATATGACAGATTACTGGATTAAGAAAATTTCAAGTATAGTACATGCTATCCCACATAACAATTTTTGAGAATTTGGAAACAGTTGCTCTTTATTTCACAAAGTTATGGGGGGAGGAGAGGAGAGAATGGATATTTCAGCTGCCTGAAAGACCGCGTTTATTTTTATTTTACAATTTTGTAAACAACAGCTGCCGATTAAACTGTATGTTACAACCTTGACATGATTATATGACTTTTACCGAGAAGTCAATTAGAAGCCGGGGGTGTGCGCAATTCTGTTCCCCCGTGAAAATCTGTTCCCCCTGTGTCGGGAGCGCGCATTGCAGCCAGGGAGGCTGGTCTGACCACTGTACTTCAGTAAAGTTAGAAAGATATTCACAGATTCGGCTTTTCCGGATCAATAACTCATCGGCGGATGATTTATTCTACAAAACAGACACCTCTCTTTAACCACAGCAAGGCAGACAGTCAGCTACAACCAGGGCCGGATTATCCATTAGGGCCAGTGCCCAGGGGCACCAACCATGGGGGGGCACCACATGACATGCTTTAAAAATATATTTTTCATAAATTGTTATATTATTTACTTGAAATTGTTGAAAGACCATGCATTATTCGTTTTGTGAACACTGATGTCACAATAATAATAAATGATAAATAAATCAAGATTTTTTTGATTTCAACATTTTAAGATAAGATATTTGAATATTGCTCACTGCTCATATGTCTACATGTAGTTGTGTAAGTAAATAGTAAATTACATTACAGAAATCCCCTTGATTATGTCTGATGTTTTTGACCGGAGGACAGCACGGGTAGGGGGGGGGGGGGGCACAACACGGTCCTCTGTCCAGCAGCAACTTTTATTTGTTACTCTGCTTCAACACACCTGAGTCAAATAATGAGGTCATTAGAAGGTTAGAAGGACTGGGGAACATGACTGCACATTGGGTTGGCGAGCCAGATATGTTGGGTCAGGGACACTGTAAAAGCTACAGGACACCGGCCCTCGAGGACCGGGATTGAGGACCACTGAGCTGGAGGAATGACCCAGATCCAGGCCCTCCGATAAACAACATCTCCCATCTATTTAAACAGTTCCGTTTAATCAGAACCAGGTTCGGGCAGCGGCAGCAGAACGCCACCAGTCGCCAGCTACAAACGGAACCTGACAGATGCGCTTTCCACTGGTAGTTAGGGTTGAACACAGCTCGGAAAACAACTGAAGAGCAGAAAGCCTCAGGAACACAAGAACCTCACTAAGCACAGACCGCTGGGACTCACATCTAGAACTCACTCTACAGAAACTCCAAACCCAACGGAGTCAGCTTCAGGGATAGTATCGAAATATCTCCAAGTTACCGCAACGCTAAGGTTAGCTCCCGTTAGCCGCCCGCGTCAGCTCTGGGTGATTGTGAGGCAGAAAGGATACTGAACACGGTCCTCTCCCACGGCTCCAGCATGTACAGCGCGGTCACCAGCAGGTACTGGTAGTAAAACCAGGACAACTGCTTCCAACAGTCTCCGAGAGCCATGATCCAACTTGCAGACACTTAAGCTTAGCCTCCACAGAGCCTGCTCTTCCGGCGTTTCCCAGAGTAGCTCACAGACATGAATACGTAGACGCCGCGTCCTCGGGTGAGAGGCGTGCCGACAGAGCGGCCATCTTAGGTCAGACCAAGCTGCAGCCAGACAGAATACAAGTCAATTCAGGAAAATGTACTTTATGTTTTCAGACACTCTGGATCCGGTGAATTCTCACCCGATTTCCAGATAAATCAACTGACTGAAAACGTCACCCCTTTAGGGGCTACATGGGACCAATTGATTGGATTAAATTATTGTCTAACTTAATAAATAATTTCGATTATGTATTGAAAGTAAGCAAACTTCCAGAGCTCCGTCCCAGGAAGCCGACTTTTACTCCGCTGATGGGTGCGCAAATAAAAGGACACTGGGAACCAGATCCTGTGGAATTACCTTTCATAAGTAAGATTTTATGATAGATAATCATCATGCTTTACAGTTACAGTTTTTCTGGCATAAACACAATATGTGCTAATGGGTAGCAGGGATGGAAGTAGAGAAAAGTACATTAAACACCAAAAACAAACAAAATGGTCCTAAATTACTTGATAGACATGATTTGTGTGTGTGTGTGTGTGTGTGTGTGTGTGTGTGTGTGTGTGTGTGGGGGGGGGGGTTGTAATGTATTTGATTCTAAGATGCGTTACGTTTTTTGTTGATTTTTTCCCCCCCTCAGATTGCGGTTTGTAATATATAATTTTTAAATGCTGTTATGGCCACCTCTGTTCTCACTTGTCTGTATATAGTTTTGCTCCTATGTATATCAGTGCTGTTGTCTGTAGATCGGTGTCTGTGTATGTAGCCTATACATACAGTATATATAATATGAAGAAAGAGAGAGAGATTTATGTGTGTATAATTTGTGTGTATATTAGATTAATATGTAAGTGCGTGTACATTTTTCATCCAGTTTGACTTCAGTTTAAATAGTATTGGTTCTGAATAAATATGTGTAATCTGTCTGAAAGGTCACGATCACTGTGCACATATGATTAAAATGAGATCTGAGCTGCCTCCTATTCATTTTGACAGCAGATGTCTGATCTGTGGTCTGACTCAAGATGGCCGCCCTGTAGGCACGCCGGATTAGCGACCGGCAGCGTACAATGGGGCGTCTACGTATATGAGATAGCTGTGTCTCGAAGGACGCATTAGACATCTATAAAGAGTAGACCCCGCATCGACCGCTCTCGCCTATAGGCGCTGACGAGATTTAGGGGCGCCATCTTGGGGCGGTCGACAACTCCGCTCAGTCTAATGTGTTAACCAGGTGCAGAATCAATTTTAATCAACTATAACTCGTGTGTATATATATATATATATATATATATATATATATATATATATATATATATATATATATATATATATATATATATATACACACACACACGTTCCAAAACGAACCCGTGAAAAGGCGAAATCCGTGAAGTAGTAACCTTTATTTTTGTTTTTTACAATTATTATACAATGAAATACTCCATAGTATTGAAACCAAAGAGCAAAATCTTTTTACAGACCCAAGCATTTCTTTACCAAATAAAAGTACTGTATAAACGTTTTTTATTATTATTATTGACAAATAACTACTGTGGTGTAAAATCATAATTTTAATCATCAATACGAACTGAAGGCTTCACACATATATATATATATATATATATATATATATATATATATATATATATATATATATATATATATATATATAGTTTCCACTGAGTCCCTGTTGATTGGAAGTGGAGGCAGCTGGCCAGACTGACGGCAGCCAGCTTACTCACCTGATAGCGCAAGCAACATATGATCATATATTATGATCATATGTATTATATATATATATATATATTATGATCTTATATTATGTCTATGCATTTTAAGGCCGGTGACGTCACAACGATGCGCGGAGGCTGTCCCATTTAGCAAAAAATCTGAGGATGCTTAAAATGCAGCCTTAAAATTTGTCCTCCTTTTCCCCGAATTCTGAGGATGCACCGATACCATCCTTAGTGGCATCGCCTGACATAAAATTTCCCGAGGTGCTTTGCTCGCTTGTTGAAGAAGAAGAAATAAGGCGGATTTTCATCAAGACTAATGAAAGCAGCAGCAGCGCTGGCAGTAGTGCTGAGTACAGCTTTAAATGTAAGTAGTTTGTTTTTATTTTTTTAACTGAACATCTATTAAAATACATGACGGTAACGGAGCCACCGGAATTTGTAGGACCAGCTAAAGCTTAGAGCTAATCTGTTGATACGAGACGTTCAGCAACATTAAAAGCCTTCATAAAAATGTCAAAATTTTTTATTTTAACCTACATCTTATTGTAACTGCTGATAGCCGTGTCCCTCACAAATCCGATCAATTTATTCCCATGCAGTTTATTACAAATGATTAGAACTGTCAAAGCTTAATGCAGCTGAAGAAATAACATCAGTCCAGCTGTACTGGGCTGTCAATACTGCAAACGTTTTGTTTGAATACTCAATAACGTATAGTTAATTTACAGTACAGTATAATAAGGTTTAAAGTATAATTCACTTGAAGAACAATACCGGCGTAATTATACAGAACAGTCATTTTGCCTGTTGACATAACAGAAATATCCTTTACATGTCATTTTGTTCTAGGCAGCAGGGAGCATACAGAGGAGTTGATAAAACTCCTTGGGCAAAATGACCACCTCTTTACCAGGGCCAAAAACACTGCCGCAGTCGGATTGAGGTAAGAGTTGAGGCATAATTCCATATACATGTTGCATTTGTATGTAAAATTCACACAAATTCAAAGAAGTCCTGTTCAAACACCAACGTACTAATATAATCTTTTGATCACATCAAATGATGCCCAGATGTCACTTTTTTTAATCTTATAGTTGTGATAGTAGTGATCCTTGTGTGTTTATCTCTTCTCGTTTCTCTTGTTTAGAACAATCCTGCAAAAAACGGGCCTGGAGGGTGAAGTTGAGCCACAACAGGCCAAAAAAGAGTGGGACAACTTGAACAAAATTACAAAGTATGTTCAGGTTTGGCTAATGTAACGAAACACACACACACACACACACACACACACACACACACACACACACACACACATATATATATATATATATATATCCATCCATCCATCCATCCATCCATTTTCCAAACCGCTTATCCCTCATGGGGTCGCGGGGGTTGCTGGTGCCTATCTCCAGCTGTCAAATGGGCGAGAGGCGGGGTACACCCTGGACAGGTCGCCAGTCTGTCGCAGATATATATAAATAAATATATATATATATATATATATATATATATATATATGAAACACTCTTTTTTTCTAGATTCAAAGAAACACTACAGAAAATCTGTTGACACAAATTGTTTTCCTCTACTTTAGGAATGCAAAGATCCAGGGACAGGGCAGGGGGTCAGTGGGAAGCTTACTGCTGCCACCGGGCCATGGTTTATCCTCAGGTTCTGTGTTGCTGTTATTGTTAAATTAAATTATTAAAGTGTTTATAAAAGTTATTGTTGTCTGTGTGTTCTTAAAGTCTTTTAACCTTTTACATTATCTGTTTCATCACTTCTTTACAATTTAAGTAAACTTAGAACAACTTCTCAGTGACAACATCAATTTATTGATTTATTGACAAAGTATTTACAATAAACTATCAAAAACATTTTAACTATTTACATTAGATTTTAAAATTAACTACTACAACTATTTACAGAAAAATAAATATTACTAAAGAACATACATACATATACACACACATATACATATATATATATATATATATATATATATATATATATATATATATATATATATATATATATATATATATATATATACAATTTTGACTGAGCAGGAGTCCCTGGTGGTGCTACTGGACTGGATGGGATGCCACACAGATGACCTTGGAGTCTTCTGACTGCGAGTGGGACATCTGGGGGGTGGGGGATGCCTCTCTCCACTGTTCACCACATCGTCCATCAGGGTTTGCAGGGCTGACCCAATCGACGGCTGCCATGTTCCTAAAAATGTTGAAGAAGACGCAGAAAATGACTTTACTACAACTGTTTTCATAACCCTTACATGAGAAAAGCTAAAAAGTGATTATACTTGCCATCTAAATGTAATCGTGGTCGGGTAGAACCTCCTCCAGTGCAGACTATTCAATTCAAATTACTAAAGTTACAAACATATGCCTATATCAAGTCTTACAAATAAATATAACATTTTATATTTAAACATATTCGTCAATCTGCTGACAAGCGTTTGTTTAATAACTGGTATATTATGATCGTTAGCAGGCCCCTGTGGGTGAAAATAATAGCAGGTAAATGTTACCTCTACACTGCGCTCCTCCAGCCTGAGAAAAATTTGTCGCCGGTTTTACTGCCGCCGAAGCCGTCTAAACCAACTCTCCTCCTCCAATAACAAGTAAATAAAAAATAAATAAATTCAATATCCATTTTTTGCGTCGTTTATCGGCGCTGGTGCTGTTTTTCGCCGGGCTTGGGGTAGACGTGATGACGTCGTATCGCAACCAGGAAGTGCTCCAAAGGCTAGACCATCCCATTTACCAACGGCTGAGGATCCATAGACTAAGAGTAGACGCGTCATTGGGCGGGTTCTGCCTATGCTGCGATGCGTCAGAGCGTCCGCCATCTTAAATGTGGCAAATCTGCAGTTACTCAGTCACTTAAACAGTATCAGAGGGACTTTAATCTCTGAATATACTTTGTATTCGTAGTATTTTTTTTTGTAATGTTACAAGTTTATTTTCGTGTCCCTTCAGCTTCATTCTCCTGAATTTATTCTCCTAAAGAATAAAAATATTTAAAATAATCTAACCTGGCCTACTCCAGGAGTGAAATAATTCTGCAAACTGTGATTATTCTGGAAATGTTCCCCCTTAATTATCATAATATGATGTTTTTATCATCACATTATCACTTTTGTGTTTGTTTGTTTATTTTTACTTTATTGACCTAGGACTTTTTTTCTCATATTATTAATTTTACCTCTTTATTACTCCCCCAAAAAGTCTGTTCCTAAAGGTTCACATGTGACACGGTTTTATGAAATAACGGTTTTATGAAATAACGAAGACCACAATGTTTAGATCAATTAACAAATTGATCCGTATATTGATAACACATACAAAAAATTATATATATATATATATATATATATATATATATATATATATATATATATATATATATATATATATATATATATATATGCGTGTGTGTGTGTGTGTGTGTGTGTGTGTGTATTTATTGCAGCACAGGAATGAGGCATCTTCTCTGATCCACGTTCACAATAACAGAACTCAACTTCTTTCTGCCACATACAATATGGCGGTGACGTTGACGTGCGAACCTGCGCCCTATGAAGCGTCTACGTATATATGTCTGTGTGAGGATCCTCCGGAGCATCCTCCGATGGCTGGGTCCTCCGGCTGTGTATGCTGGGTCCTTCGAAGGACGCAGCCGCCGAATTGAGACACAGCTAATAATGTGTTAGTAGAAAGGAACTCATGCAAACTATTAAACAAGGCATAATTAAACTAATCCCAAAACCTGGTAAAGATAAGAAAAACTTAAATAATTTAAGGCCTATCACGCTATTGAACACAGACTACAAGATCCTAACAAAGGTTTTGGCAATGAGGTTAAAAACTGGCTTGCCTAGAATAATTAGTCAAACACAATCTGGTTTTCTAAAAGGCAGATCCATCCATAACAACATCCGCCTGGTTCTGGACCTTATTGATTATAGTGACTTATAGTCACTACTAGCAATAACAATTAAAAACTCCAATATTGAAGGTTTGGAAATAAATAACCAGAAAATAATCATTAGCCAATTTGCAGATGATACAACCCTCTTCCTAAAAAACAAAGAACAAATTCCTATAGCTCTAAAGGTAATAGAGTTGTTCTCTCAAGCCTAAGGGCTGCAGTTAAATATAAACAAATGTGAAATTATGAGCATTCACAACTGTTCTGATTCTTCAATTTTCAATATTCCAGTTAAACATGAGATTAAATACTTAGGCATGTGGATTACTAAATGTAAAGCTACCAGCGTTAGAAAAAATTTACAGGACAACATTGATAAATGTGGCAAAACCTTAAATAATTGGCTTCAAAGAGACTTGACGTTGTTTGGTAGAACGTTATTAACAAAAACTGAATCCTTATCCAGGCTGACGTATCCTGCATATTCCTTAGCCGTCCCTCCAAATATCATAAAACAGATTAATAGAATTAATTTTAACTTTATTTGGAAAAACAAACACCATTATATCAGAAAAAGTGATTTGCTAAAAAATTATGAGGAAGGTGGTATCAAGGCAATTGATTTTGAAATTATGAATGGTACTTTAAAAATGAGATGGCTTCAGTCCCTTATAAAAAACAGTGATCTCATTTGGTTTGTTATTCCGTCGTTCGTATTTCAAAAAGTTGGAGGTATTGAGTTGTTATTGAAATGTGATTTTGAATGATCAAAACTCCCCCTACAACTCTCTAATTTCCACCAACAGGTTTTGTTACAGTGGAAGTTAATGTTTAAGCACAACTTCAGCCCTCATAATGTTCCACTGTGGAACAACAGAGCCATTCTATGTGGTAGAAAATCTATTTTTCTAGAAAATTGGTGGAATAAAAGAATCTGGTCAATTACTCATTTACTGGATGGAAATGGTGATTTTCTAAGTTTGGAGGATTTCAATTCAATTCAATTCAATTCAATTTTATTTATATAGCGCCAAATCATGAAACATGTCATCTCAAGGCACTTTACAAAGTCAAGTTCAATCATATTATACAGATTGGGTCAGATTATACAGATTGATCAAAAATGTCCTATATAAGGAAACCAGTTGATTGCATCAAAGTCCCGACAAGCAGCATTCACTCCTGGGGAAGCGTAGAGCCACAGGAAGAGTCATCTGCATTGTACATGGCTTTGGTGCAATCCCTCATACTGAGCAAGCATGAAGCGACAGTGGGAAGAAAAACCACCCATTAACGGGAAGGAAAAACCTCCGGCAGAACCGGGCTCAGTATGAACGGTCATCTGCCTCGACCGACTGGGGTTACAGAAGACAGAACAGAGACACAACAAGAGAGACAAAAAAGCACAGAAGCACACATTGATCCAGTAATCTGTTCTACATTAGATGGTAGTAGCGGGTGAGCCGTCTTCTCTGGATGATGTCACAGTTAACAGAACGCCAGACCAGGTGTACCTACTATGAAGAGAAAAGAGAGAGAACAGAAAGTTAAAGCAGAAATGACAACACATATTGCATAATTGATGAACAGTAGAACTCAATGGAGTGAGAAAATTAGATCCTGATATACTCCAGTAGCCTAAGCCTATAGCAGTAAAACTATAAAGGTAGCTGAGAGTAACATGAGCCACTAGTTATAATTTTTGTCAAAAAGAAAAGTTTTAAGCCTAGTCTTAAAAATAGATAGGGTGTCTGCCTCACGGACCAAAACTGGGAGTTGGTTCCACAGGAGAGGAGCCTGATAGCTAAAGGATCTGCCTCCCATTCTACTTTTAGAGACTCTAGGAACCACCAGCAGACCTGCAGTCTGAGAGCGAAGTGCTCTGTTAGGAACATACGGGGTAATCAGAGCTCTGATATATGATGGAGTTTGATTATTAAGGGCTTTATACGTTAGAAGAAGAATTTTAAATTATATTCTTGATTTAACAGGAAGCCAATGAAGGGAAGCTAAAATTGGAGAAATATGATCCCTCTTGTTGATTTTCATCAGAACTCTTGCTGCAGCATTTTGGATCAGCTGAAGGCTTTGAACTGCATTTTGTGGACTTCCTGATAGTAAAGAATTACAATAGTCCAGCCTTGAAGTAATAAATGCATGGACCAGTTTTTCAGCATCACTCCTGGACAGAATGTTTCTAATTTTGGCGATATTCCGGAGGTGAAAAAAGGAAACTCTGGAAACCTGTTTAATATGGGATTTAAATGACATGTCTTGGTCAAAAATAACATCAAGATTTTTTACTTTATTACCAGAGGCCAGGTTAATGCCACCCAGATTAAGTGATTGGTTAAGAAGTTTATTTTTTGAGGACTCTGGCCCAAAGATTACAACTTCGGTCTTGTCAGAATTTAGATGCAGGAAATTTAAAGTCATCCAGCTTTTGATGTCATCAAGACATGACTGCAGTCGAAGTAATTGATTGGATTCATCAGGATTTATGGATAAATATAGCTGAGTATCATCAGCATAACAGTGGAAATTAATCCCATGCTGTCTGATAATTTTGCCAATCGGAAGCATATATATAGTAAATAGAATTGGTCCAAGGACTGAACCCTGTGGTACTCCACAAGTGACCCTAGAGTTTGAGGAAGATTTATTATTAACATGAACAAATTGGAATCTGTCCGACAGATAAGATTTAAACCAGCCTAATGCTTTTCCCTTAATCCCTACAGTATGCTCAAGTCTTTGTAGGAGAATATTGTGATCAACTGTATCAAATGCAGCACTGAGATCTAACAGGACAAGTATAGACACAAGTCCATTATCTGAGGCCATGAGAATATCATTAGTGACCTTCACCAGAGCTGTTTCAGTGCTATGATGAGCTCTGAAGCCTGACTGAAACTCCTCAAGTAGGTCATTACTTTGTAAATGTTCACAAAGTTGATTAGCAACTACTTTCTCAAGAATTTTAGATAAGAAAAGAAGATTAGATATAGGTCTGTAATTTACTAACTCGTCTTGATCAAGAGAAGGTTTCTTAAGTAAAGGTTTAATAACAGCTACTTTCAAAACCTGTGGTACATATCCATTTACTAAGGATAGATTAATCATGTCTAAAATAGGACCACTGATCAGAGGGAATACCTCTTTAAACAACTTGGTTGGGATTGGGTCTAACATACAGGTAGAAGGTTTAGATGAAGCTAAAATTTTAGATAGCTCAGAAAGCTCTACTGCTTTTAAACAGTTCAGACACTGCGCAGGTTCTAAGGATTCCTCCAATGCTGCCTCACTTACTGAGGACGAGGTAATCATGTTTGGGAGGATGCCAATTATTTTATTTTTAATGGCATCAATTTTATTTATGAAGAATCCCATAAAATCATTACTACTAAGAGCTAAGGGAATGGATGGATCAACAGAGCTGTGGCTCTGGGTAAGTTTGGCAACTGTACTAAAGAGAAATCTAGGATTATTTTTATTCTCTTCAATTAATGATGAAAAATATGCTGCTCTAACTCTGCGGAGGGTCTTGTTATACAACAATAGTCTGTCCCTCCAGATTAAGTAGGATTCCTCTTGGTGTGTAGAGCGCCATTTTCTCTCCAATTTCCTAACATTGTGCTTCAAGGAACGCAGCTCTGAATTAAACCAAGGAGCCAGCTTCCTGTGAATAATCACCTTCTTTTTCAAGGGAGCTACATTGTCTAATGCAGAACGCAATGAGGAAGTCACATTGTTAGCAAAGGTATCATTTGTGAATGGGAAGAAACAGCAATGCTGCCATCTACAGGGCATTTCTGCAATACTGAGGATATTAAAAAGGGGACAGACTCTTTAAGTTTTGATACAGCATTATCCGATAAAAATCTACTATAATGGAACCCTCTTTTGGGGGTGGAGAACTCAGTTAGATTAAACTCAAATGTTATTAAAAAATGATCAGACAGGACAGGGTTGTGAGAGAATACTGTTAATTCTTCACAATCAATGCCATATGTCAGAACAAGGTCTAAAGTATGGAGCCGAGAGTGCGTCGGTTCATGCACATTTTGAGCAAAACCAATTGAATCTAGGATAGTTTTAAAGGCTACACTAAGGTTATCACATTCAGTGTCAACATGGATGTTAAAATCACCCACTATAATAACCTTATCAGTATTTAACACCAAATCAGATAAGAAATCTGACAACTCATCCAAAAACTGAGTGTAAGGGCCTGGTGGACGATACAAAACAACAAACAGAAGAGGTTTTATTGCTTTGCAGTTTGGATGAGGGAAACTGAGGGTTAAATGTTCAAAAGAACTGTAATTATTAGTTGGCCTGGGACTAATTAATAAATCAGACTGAAAGATAGTTGCCACTCCTCCTCCTCTTCCCACAGATCTGGGAATGTGGAAATTTGAATAACTGGAGGGGGTTGACTCATTTATACTAACGTAGTCCTCTTGTAGCCAGGTTTCTGTGAGACAAAACAAATCAATCTGATTATCAGAAATCAATTCATTAACTAACAAAGTCTTTGGAGGGAGAGACCTTATATTTAATAGACCACATTTAATTCTTTTATTTTTTGGTTCAAAGTGATCCGTATGGATTTGTATTAGATTTTTATGATTTGTTCCTTTTAGATCAGTTTTTGATTTGTTAAGTTTTGGCCGTGGGAAAGACACCGTCTCAATAGGATAATGGGTGGGTAACAGTACAGAAGCTGCAGAGAGGTGTGTTAAACTACGGCTCTGCTTCCTGGTCTGGACCCTGGGTTGTCAGCGTTTAGGAGAACTAATAAATCCGGCCAGATTTCTAGAAAGAAGAGCAGCACCATCCAAAGTGGGATGAATGCCGTCTCTCCTGATCAGACCAGGTTTTCCCCAGAAAGTTCTCCAGTTATCAATGTAGCCCACGTCATTTTCTGGACACCACCGAGACAACCAGCGGTTGAATGATGACATGCGGCTAAACATGTCATCACTGGTCAGATCAGGCAGGGGACCAGAGAAAATTACAGAGTCCGACATAGTTTTAGCAAACTCACAAACCGAAGCAACACCAACTTTGGTGACCTCTGATCGGCGTGACCGGGTGTCATTACCGCCAGCGTGAATAACAATTTTGCGGTATTTACGCTTATCCTTATAGACAGTAGTTTTAGGTAGGATTCTATGTCGCCTGTTCTGGCCCCTGGTAGGCATTTAACTATGGTCCCTGGTTTCTTTAGTGCCACATTTCTCATTATGGAGCTGCCAATAATTAAGGTCGGCTCCTCGGCGAGACTGTCGCTCAGAGGGGAAAATTTATTAGAAACGCAGATGGGTTGGTGGTGATCTGGGGTCTGTAATCTAGAGCTATGCTTCCTACGAACTGTCACCCAGATTTTAACAGGAAGTATAGAAATGATTGTTCACTAAGAATTTATAAGAACATTTTACGTAGTATCCCTGATGTCCTCATTCATTCAGTTAAAAACAGTTTACCTAATTTCTTTATTCCTAGACTCCATAAGATTCAATTTGAGCATGTGGACATTAGAGATAATAGGTGCAACAACAAGTTTTTGAATCAGTATTCTATAAATAATATGTACCCAGGAAGAACAAAAAACACAGTTCTCTTACAAAATTTTAAGAAATCTGTGATAGTCAAAATTAGGACAAATTATTTGAAATTCCCAATTCCTCCTAAATATAAAGAATTACAATTTAAAATAATAAATAACATATATCCTTCAAATGAGTTTTTAAGAGAGAGATTTAAGTTTAATGTCGAGAATTGTGGCTTTTGTACAACTCAATTGGAAACAACTAAACGTCTTTTTTATGAATGTAAAGAAGTATTAAACTTATGGGATCAACTTCGGAACTTTCTGTCTTCTAAAACAATAAATATAGATTTTATTTCCTTGCAAAACATTCAATTCGGTTTATCTATTAAAGAAAAAAAATTGGAATTTTTAATCAATATTCTAATAATTGTAACAAAGTATTATATCCATAAATGTCGTTATGCAAAATGCTCCCTCTCAATCTCTGCTCTCAAAAACGAACTTTCCCTTTTCAAAAGATGTCTGAGAAAGATGCAAAATTTAAATGCAATTAAATTGTTTAAGTTAATTGAAGATTTTCAGTTTGTAGTCCCCACGGATTAATTTAACTACTATTATTATTTTATTTATTTTTATTCATTTTATTTTATTTTATACTTTGTTCCAGCCTTTGTATTTAACTGTATTTTTCAAAAGCAGGAGTTGTGATATTTCTACTTGTATTGAAATATTTGTTATTGACTTGTTAATTGAGATTGTTATTGTTTTTCTATATATTCAATAAAATAAATAAATAAATAAATAAAAAAAATAAAAAAACGTATATGATGTCTATGGAGTAACTTGGTAACGTTCTTCTTCGTCTTGTCATGGAGTATATTGACGAGGTTGTGCGTTACCGCCAACCACTGGTATGGAGTGTGGCTCATCCTGATTTATGTTCCAAGTATTTACTATACAATCACATTCAAATAATCAAGTTTGTCTTCTTAAAGAATCGAATAATAATTTGTATACATTTGTTCCCTAAACTCGTTTGCAATGTAACATCAGAATAGAGCTTGAGTATACCGTAACTAAAAAATGCCTGGGGTTTATGACGACATTCAAATAAAATACATCAGTTTTATAGGAATAAATTAAACTTTTTAAAGAGATGATTTTTAATACTTTTCCATTTGTGCTGCCTTCTAGTGAAGAGACAAAATGTTTTACAATCAGAATCAACTCTTTGAGGTTTGGCTTCTGATTGGAGAACCCCCCTGTGATTCTCTTGTGATTGGAGAACTTATGAAACATTTTGAAAAAAGAAGCAGGTTAATTACAAAAAACTGAGATTGTCATAATCCCTGAACCAAATAACACATTTTCCAATATAATGATTAGTAAGGGTAAATATTATGTACAAAAAAGTGAGAAAAATTACTCCAAAAATGCTTCATATATGGTCAATACCAAAACAAATTAAATACTGTTTCTTTTTGATCACAGAAAGTGCAATTAACATTAATATCACTTTTGAGTCCTTGAAGGTAGTGGTTGGTTGGGTAAAATCTGTGCAGTATTTTAAATGAAATTTCCTTAACCCTAATGGTAAAAAAAAAAAAAAAAAAAAAAAAAGAACTTGTGTGGTAACAGCCAAACTTTACTCCAACAAATGGTCTCAATAAAACTGGACCAGTAGGACTGGGAAGATGGTGACGATTGATTTCCTGGAGAAAAAGGTTCCAAATTGTCCTGTTCTTCTGTTTGGAAGATGAAGATGATAAAAAGCAACTCTTTCCAATGTTCGTGTCAGTAATCTGGGGAAGAGAAGGTCAAGTACAGCTACCTACTACACATCTGTGAAGAGATATTATACCCAAAAGTGATGGCATCGAAAACAATATAAATTTCCCTTGGAGGAACGGGAAATCTGTAATGTTGTAAACATTCTGCATAATTGTACAACACATGTCAAAGTAAAGGTGTGACCTCTGGTGGTCAACACAGGAACTAGTGCATTGCACAAAAATTGTATTCACAGTATAATTCAGGGAGTGATCTGGGACTAATTTTTGGGAACACATGGTAACAGTCAGGGATAGAACCGGGTTTATGCAGTCTTCTCAGAATGCAAGCGTGTCGATCTGGCCACTAGACGACCACAGTGGTATTATTGAACTTATTTCTAATTATGTATTTAAAATTCCTTTATTATTTCACTAGTAACCCGCTCAAAACTTCTAGTCTGTCTTTTTTCCCCTTTATCACCAGCATTGATTCAAAATGTCACATGTTGGATGATCCAAGTTATTGCCTGTTAAATTTAGCCAGTAATTTACAGCTAATTGTGTTCTTAGATTTAATGGTATTTCACCCATTTCCACCAGGAGTTCTGCTGCTGGAGTGGTTCTGAATGCACCTGTTCAAAGTCTTAATGCTCGCTGTTGTGTCATTTCTAGTTTTTCAAGATGTGTGTTTGCTGCTGAACTATAAATTATACTTCCATAATCAATGTTTGACCAGATCAATCCTGTGTAAATCAATTTAAAGCAATTAAATCTGCTCCCCAGTCACTGCCTGCCAAACATCTCACAATAGTTAATATTTTCTTACATTTATCTATAACTTTCTGTATGCATCTTCCATATGATCAAACTATATTCCTAAAAACGTTTTAACTTGTTCTAAATCTTGACATAGCAATTTTATTTCCCCTCTTTGTCTAAAAAAACATAACTTTGTTTGAGAACTTTAATCCACAGTTAAATCCCCATTTCTCTATTCCAGCAATCACATTTTTTTTCTTTGTTCACAGTAAATTCAATATTTGACCCCTTTTCCATATAGCTCCCTCATCTGCAAAAAACAAACCCATATCTTTACTCATGCCTTTAGGTACATCTTTTATCATTGTCGAAAACAACAATAGGCTTATACTTCCTTGAGGAGTTCCATTTTTTACTGCATATTTTCTTGATAATTCTAGACCAGTTCTAACTTGTTTTGTTCTGATAACGTTTTTAATCCATTAAAATGTTTTTCCAGTATTACCCATTTTACTTAATTTATTTTAATTTAATTTATTTTCTGATGTTTTCTTTTCCTGGTTTGTCTACTGGAACAATAACTGACTCCTTCCAGTTCTGTGGCAGCCCCCCTCCTCCCAGACTCAGTCGTATAGCTCTTAATAATAGAGGTTAAGCTGCTCTCCTACCCTGTTGAGGTAGGAGAGCAGCGACGGATGCCTTCTTCTGGATGCGCATACGGTTCTCCCTAGCTTCCACAGCAACTTCTTTTGTGGACTTTATTGGCCACTCACACTCTGGGAGACTTAGAAACTTGGGACCTGGCTGCCATTCTGTGCCTTCATCCAACGCCTTTGGACTTGCTCCTCTTGAGATAATATCTGCGATATTGAGAGGCCCGGGGATCCACCACCAGTCTTGGATATTTGAACTGCCTTGGATTTCTCCAATTCAATTGGAAAAAAATAGTTGGTACCCATAGCTCTCACGTTGGGTGGCACCAAGGACTGTCTGGCTGTCAACCAGGTGGTACCACTTTTCCACACGGATGTTGCTGTGCTTCTGAAAGTTCTTCTTCAGACAAGCAGCATCGCCCTTGTGGTCTAATGGCGTCAACCTGGCTTTGGCTTCGACCAGTCGTAGGGTCACGTTGTGTGGCATTTCCCACCGTAGGTAAAGTACAGCACCGTAAGAGCGCTCGCTGCCATCGGAGAAGGTGATACCGCAGGGCTTGGCACGAGGGTCAGGTGGCGTCAAGGCTCTGGCGAATTGCAACTGGCTGAGCTCAGCATAGTCTTCAAGGAGGCAGATGGCGTCATCCCAGAGGCCCTCGGACAAAGGTGCATCCCATGTATCCTCTAATGGACTGTATTTGACCTTTGCTTCCTGGAATGCTCTTCTCACCAGGATGGCTCCCTTCTGCTTGACCGGTGTTACAAGGCCGAGGGGATCGTACAACCCAGAGACTTGAGAGAGCTCTCGCCAGGTGAGTGGGTTTGGTGCCTGGCCCCTGACTTCCTCTCGACAGGTTTACTCCAAGCCTCATTTTCTTCTTTTTGGAGAAGTTCACAGCCACCATCAAGCGAAGCTTGTCGCTCTCTGGATCATATCCAAGACCAAGGGCTTTGGTGTTCTCCTGTGAGAGTTGGTTTGGGAGGATGATCACTGAGGGTTCTTTCTCCTGGGGGTCACCTGATTCTGACCTCCCACTTTGGCCTGAGTAGGCCGATAGCTTGAGGTAGAATCCCCCAGCTTCCAGGATGTGCTCAACATTGGCCGTTATTTGCTTGAGCTGGTGCAGGTCATTATGCGAGGTCAAGATGTCGTCAACATATGCATCTTGCTCCAGCACTCAACGCTCTTCTGAGAGATGGTGGAACATGGGCAGACTGGCTGTCTCCCGCATGGCGACTTGTGCGATACAGCCAGCTGGCTTATCGCCAATGTTGACCCTGGTGATGGCATATTCCTGGAAGTGCTCTACCTCAGAGTCTCTCTAAAGGAAGCGATGAAGGTGTACTTCTTGGTCCTCCAGCGATACAGAGTTATAAATTTTTTTGATGTCCCCAAGTGCTGCGAAGACACCTTGCCGGAATCGGATGAGGACAGCACGAATGTCATTGAGGACATCTGGACCTTTAAGGAGGATTTGCTTTAGTTCCCATTCTTCAGAGATTGACATCTCCTTCCCTCCAGGCTGGCAATTTCCACATCTGCAGCCACTGCACCAACGCTCGCATGCGGCCCCTATGCTGTCCCACTTCCACCAGTCCATGAAGTCTTGGCTGGCAACAGACGTAATGGCTTGGGTGAGTTGAGGTGGCTGCATTGGGACACGGCTGATGATTTCTCTGTACTCTACAGCTTCTGTGTGCATGGAGCGTGCAAAGTGGGTTCTGTAGCCTGCTTGCTATAAAGCAAGAGAGAGTTCAGTGCAGCCAAACTTTGCCAGAGTCTTCTGAACAGCAGCCTCTACTTCTTCTAGCTTCCGTTCGCAGTCCTCTGTTGTTTTCCTCACATCTGGATTAATGTCTGCTTTCTCAGTAGCTTCCAGCTCCGCTTCCTCAGTGAATATTTCCACTTCTTCGTTTGCCTCCATTAGCTTCTCAGCCTCAAGTGTGACCTTGAATGTTATGTTGTCTGTGTACTTAGTCTGGTAAATATGTCTTGTCTTCACCGTGGGACAGTGAGAAACGTAATTTCGATCTCATTGTATGTCTGGAGCATATGATGAAATTGACAATAAAGTTGATTGATTGATTGATTGACCTTGCTGAAGGCATCCCTCAGTTCTTCTGCCGACATTTTCTTGCAAAACTTCAAAAGTGAGTTTGCTTGCCGGGTAAACCTCTGCTTGGCAGTTCTCTCTCTTTTTACCTGTTGCAGAGACTTTGACTCAACCATTTTGGGCTTCGGGAAGAATGGAGGGCTCAGCGTAGAGTCAGCAGCAGGCGGGCTGGGCGGGCAGGCTGACTTTGCAGGGCGCAGAAGCTTTGCAGGGCGTTTCAGTCTGGCTGGATGGGGCTTCTTCAACCAGCTGGATGCGGTTTTTCACTGTCAAGTGTTTTACTTCTTTGCTGTGCTATTCCCACTCTTGAAGGGTTGTATCAAGCTTAACTTTAAACTGGATTCCACTCAATGACCAGACTGTTATTACATTTTTCTTTTTATTTTTCTTCTTGTGTTATTTACAGTTAATCATATTATTAGTAGGTGAAAAACCTTAAAAGACAAATCAAACAAAACAAACATTTACTATATTGCACATTGTAAGAATCAGTT
The DNA here is from genome assembly GCF_011125445.2 of Fundulus heteroclitus. Classification (NCBI taxonomy): domain Eukaryota; kingdom Metazoa; phylum Chordata; class Actinopteri; order Cyprinodontiformes; family Fundulidae; genus Fundulus; species Fundulus heteroclitus. The sequence goes on along the minus strand of NC_046379.1, from coordinate 33,610,129 downwards.
TTGAACAATTTATCATTAAATACATTTATGAAAATAGATTATGGCTTTATCTTTAAGTTAGGACAAACTACTTTTTAATTACTTATTATAAAAATGCATAAAAAATATGAAAGCAGTGTAACCACGCTACAAACAAACATTTCTCATATCTCAATGCCTCATCAGCAGCGCATACCTCGCATTTACAACAAAAGGACCAAACAAGCTTACCGGCTGTCTGTTCAGTTCTTTGCTTCCTTGACACAAACCTCGCACAGTTTTTTTCTGCCCGAGTAAGATGGCAAACTTTATATTTTGCGCTGCGGTCCTTCTGCTCAAGCCAGGAAGTTTGTCTCATCTTGTCGTGATTGATTTCACCAGGTAAGCTGCGCGCTCACGCTCAAACAGCTGACGTGAAGAGCGTGATTGATTTCATCAGGTAAGCTGTGCGCTCACGCTCAAACAGCTGACATAAAGGGGCGTTCGCCGCAACATTGACATTTTTTTTTTTTGGCGTACGCCATTTTAATTTTTTTTGGCATGCATACAATTTTAGTATAGATTCTATGCAATGTTTTATAAATGACTCCCCTGGTCTGTAAGCTATACCAGTATCAACAACCTGTCAACACGATTTAACTGAACTGTAACTTGGGGAACATGTTAGTAATACTCCTCACACTGCAAATGCATTAAAAATATTTCTTTAGCTACTAGATCAGCTGATTGTAGAGCATTGGTAGGCAGGCTGAATGTTCCTTTTCAGGGCATTTGACAGCAGTGGATGGTCCATCAGAGAGGAACAGCAGCACAGGTTATTTTTATTTTCATAACAGAGTATGAAAGAAAAAAAACAGTCTGGGCCGTTTATGGTTTTGTATTTACTTCTATGCTTTTTTTAATGAATTATTTTAGCCACCTTCAGCAGATGGCACCCAAGGTAACCGTCCATGTGGCCCATGATAAGAGCATATCCTGCAAAACCGGTCTATCGTCTTTTACATGAGGAACTTGAACCCAGCTGATGAAGAATATTATTCCTCCAGAGTAAATTTCATGTGTTAACGTTCAACCGACCTATAACTACTTTCATTTCAGTAAACCCAACCAGACCATCTAAACTCTCGACAACTCATTCTTTCACTTTCTGGCAAACATTTGACTGTTAGGTGAACCACAAAAAACTGTTCGCAACACCCGGTGTATCAGCTGATGGTTGGTAAAAAATAATTATTATATATGACACTAAATATCCACAGATATTAAAGTGTTTAAAAGATAAATTTCTGAGTTGTATTAAAAAGTGGCCCAAAACAAAAAGTTAATTTCAGTTTGATCTCAGACCACACCACTACAGCTATTTTCCAAGCAAAAAATACATTTTGATTTATATTAATATATTTATTTTTATTGTATACATTGTTTTATATTGTTTAGCTAACTAGGATGAGAATTTTGGTCATTTGGCAATGTGTAATGTTTTCTGACAACAGAATGAGGTGAAACTCTACGGAAACAGTGTTTTATTTATGTGTAATGCCAACACAGATAACTGGATTTATGAAGAACTGTGTATATCTAACAAGTGTACATCCAAGGACAGTTTCAATGGTAATAGAACATAATCATTTTAGTTTAAGTAGGTAATATAGTTGCTGTGGGATTAGGTTCCAGACTTGAAAACAAAAACTAAAATCAGGATAGGAACCTGTTCTGCCCACCTCAGCAGTGGCTAGCCAGTATATTGAAAAAATGGTACACCTCATCTTTGTCAAACACGGCTACCTCTGTTGAACACTCAGAACATTTCACTGGGTGGTAAATCTCGTCAGAATCCATCCCTGCTGGCATCGGGCTGGTGGCCCCATTTGGTGGCCCTTCTGGATTTTGGCCCCTCCTCCTCTTCCTTGGTGTTTTCTGCTGCTGTGTTTTGTAGCGTAACACCTCGTCTGTTTCCACAGTGCAGTTCATCACAAACATGGCTCGATACTGTGTGCGGTACTTCTCATGCCTGAATGGACACAGGTTATGTTGGTTTAAAACAACTTTAAGAGCACACCCTGGCAATTATTTCCCAATAAATACATTGTTTACAGAGTTAGACACTTTGGTCCTACAGAAAAGGTCTTAAAATGAGGGTAGATGAGTGTAGTTAACAAAAATCAACAATATATCCTCTCAACTTGTTCACATTTTGTGAAGTCACAATCA